>NC_056438.1:5953657-5971157 GCF_018296145.1 Oncorhynchus tshawytscha | reverse complement strand
ACACACCTTCTCTCGTCGTATGAGTTCGAAGGCAGCCAGTAGTTCTCCTGCGCTCCTGTCTCCCATCCTGATTGGATACCAGGCCAGACGAGGGGAGGGGGTCGTGGAGGGCTGACACACACAGCGACCCATAAACTCATCTGCCCCCTATGGGATCGGAGGGGAATGACAAGACAGTCGCCCACAGGAAGACACAGGGTTGATGAAATCAGTTATCAGATTGATTATCTACTTGCCTGCCTGCTTGCCTGCACTTACCTGCCTGGTTGTCTGCCTACTTACCTGCCTGCCTACTTATCTGCCTGTTTTCTTGTCTGCCTGCTTACCGGCCTGTTTGCTTGTCTGCCTGCTTATCTGCCTGTTTGACGGACTCACATATGTATCCTGATCGTACAGCTCCACCACGATGTTAGGAGGGCTTCTCTCTGTCACATCAGCATCTCCAAACACCTCCACCTCATAGAAGATGAGTGTCTGGTCCCAGGTGGGGTTCAACGTGTTACGCACAGTCACAGTCTTCTGGCTCTGATGGAGGAACGAAACTATGGCATAGGAATCTGGAGGAGAGGTAGAGAGAGAGAGTAGGGAGGTAGAGAGGGAGAGCAGGGAGAGTAGGGAGGTAGAGAGGGAGAGCAGGGAGAGGGGGAGGTAGAGAGGGAGAGCAGGGAGAGCAGGGAGAGTAGGGAGGTAGAGAAGGAGAGCAGGGAGAGGGAGGGGAGAGAGAGGGAGGGAGAGAGAGGGAGAGAGGGGGAGAGAGGGGGAGAGAAAGAGAGAGGGGGAGGGGGAGAGAGAGCAGGAGAGAGAGGGAGAGAGAGAGAGGGGGAGAGAGGGAGAAAGAGGGAGAGAGAGGGAGGGGGAGAGAGGGAGAGAGAGGGAGGGGGAGAGAGGGAGAGAGAGAGAAAGAGGGAGAGAGAGAGAGAAAGAGAGAGGGAGAGGGAGAGAGAGAGAGAGAGACAGAGAGAGAAAGAGGGAGGGGTTTAAACCAGGTTGGAATCAGGGAGTGGTGGACGAAGGACATTATGGTATAGACTCTTAGAATTAAGGGTTCTTTGGCTGTCCCAATAGGAAAACCCTGTTTGGTTCCACATAGAACTATTTTTGGTTCCAGGTAGAACCATTTTGGGTTCCATGTAGAACCCTCTGTGGAAAGGGTTCTGCATGGAACCCAAAAGGGTTCTACTTGGAACCAAAAGGGTTCTTCAAAGGGTTCTCATCCTGCCTCTTCTCATGGAGACAGCAGAGTAACTATTTTAGGTTTTAGGTTCTACTTTTTCAATGAATGTCGGGAGATGTACGGTGTATGTATGTACGGCTCTGTAGAAAACCTAGATGTTTTAGGAAACATCGTCTCTCTGAACTGATGGCCTGTAGAAAACCTAGACACAAAGACACACCAACCATCTAACCTCATGATAAACACACACCAACCTTCCATCTGCTGTCTGTGTGTGTGCAGGGTTTTAAAGGGAGGATATAGGGTTTTAACGGGAGGATATAAGGTTTTAAAGGGAGGAAACTGTACATGGTTTTAAAGGGAGGATACAGGGTTTTAAAGGGAGGATATAGGGTTTTAAAGGGAGGATATAAAGGGAGGATTTTTTAAAGGGAGGATATAAGGTTTTAAAGGGAGGATATAGGGTTTTAAAGGAGGATACTGTCCAGGGTTTTAAAGGGAGGATCCAGGGTTTTAAAGGGAGGATACAGTACAGGGTTTTAAAGGGGGGGTACAGGGTTTTAAAGGGAGGATACAGGGTTTTAAAGGGAGGATACAGTACAGGGTTTTAAAGGGAGGATACTGTACAGGGTTTTAAAGGGAGGATACAGGGTTTTAAAGAGAGGATACAGTTTTTAAAGGGAGGGTTTTAAAGGGAGGATACAGGGTTTTAAAGGGAGGATACAGTACATGGTTTTAAAGGGAGGATACTGTCCAGGGTTTTAAAGGGAGGATACAGGGTTTTAAAGAGGGATACAGTACAGGGTTTTAAAGGGGGGTACAGGGTTTTAAAGGGGGGTACAGGGTTTTAAAGGGAGGATACAGGGTTTTAAAGGGAGGATACAGGGTTTTAAAGGGAGGATACTGTACAGGGTTTTAAAGGGAGGATACAGGGTTTTAAAGGGAGGATACAGTACAGGGTTTTAAAGGGAGGATACAGGGTTTTAAAGGGAGGATACAGGGTTTTAAAGGGAGGATACAGTACAGGGTTTTAAAGGGAGGATACTGTACAGGGTTTTAAAGGGAGGATACAGGGTTTTAAAGGGAGGATACAGTACAGGGTTTTAAATCCTCCCTTTAAAACCCTGACAAGCGTCACGTGTGGAGGAAACCTGGCACCATCCCTACGGTGAAGCATGGTGGTGGCAGCATCATGCTGAGGGAATGTTTTTCAGCAGCAGGGACTGGGAGACTAGTCAGGATTGAGGCAAAGATGAACGGAGCAAAGTACAGAGAGATCCTTGATGAAAACCTGTTCCAGAGCGCTCAGGACCTCACAGTGGGGCGAAGGTTCACCTTCCAACAGGACAACGACTCAAAACACACAGCCAAGACAATGAAGGAGTGGCTTTGGGACAAGTCTCTGAATGTCCTTGAGTGGCCCAGTCAGCGCCCAGACTTGAATCAAATCAAACATCTTGGAGAGACCTGAAAATAGCTGTGCAGCGACGCTCCCCATTCAATCTGACATAGCTTGAGAGGATCTGCAGAGAAGAATGGGAGAAACTCCCCAAATACAGGTGTGCCAAGCTTGTAGCTTCATACCCAAGAAGACTCTAGGATGTAATTGCTGCCAAAGGTGCTTCAACAAAGTACTGAGTAAAGGGTCTGAATACTAAATGTGATCTTTCAGTTTGCATTTTATTTGCTTTTTTTTTTGTTGACAAAAATACTGTTTTTGCTTTGTCATTAAGGGGTATTGTGATGTCATTATGGGGTAGTGTGATGTCATTATGGGGTAGTGTGATGTCATTATGGGGTAGTGTGATGTCATTATGGGGTAGTGTGATGTCATTATGGGGTAGTGTGATGTCATTATGGGGTATTGTGATGTCATTATGGGGTATTGTGGTGTCATTATGGGGTATTGCGATGTCATTATGGGGTATTGCGATGTCATTATGGGGTAGTGTGATGTCATTATGGGGTAGTGTGATGTCATTATGGGGTAGTGTGATGTCATTATGGGGTAGTGCGATGTCATTATGGGGTATTGTGATGTCATTATGGGGTAGTGTGATGTCATTATGGGGTAGTGTGATGTCATTATGGGGTAGTGTGATGTCATTATGGGGTAGTGTGATGTCATTATGGGGTATTGTGATGTCATTATGGGGTAGTGTGATGTCATTATGGGGTAGTGTGATGTCATTATGGGGTAGTGTGATGTCATTATGGGGTAGTGTGATGTCATTATGGGGTAATTGTGTGATGTCATTATGGGGTATTGTGATGTCATTATGGGGTAGTGTGATGTCATTATGGGGTAGTGTGATGTCATTATGGGGTAGTGTGATGTCATTATGGGGTAGTGTGATGTCATTATGGGGTGTTTGTGTCATTATGGGGTATGGTGTGATGTCATTATGGGGTATTGTGATGTCATTATGGGGTAGTGTGATGTCATTATGGGGTAGTGTGATGTCATTATGGGGTATTGTGATGTCATTATGGGGTAGTGTGATGTCATTATGGGGTATTGTGATGTCATTATGGGGTAGTGTGATGTCATTATGGGGGGAGTGTGATGTCATTTTGGGGTATGTGATGTCATTATGGGGTAGTGTGATGTCATTATGGGGTAATGTGATGTCATTATGGGGTATTGTGATGTCATTATATGATGTCATTAAACTTTATGTCATTATGAATATTATGATGTCATTATGGGGTAGTGTGATGTCATTATGGGGTATTGTGATGTCATTATGGGGTAGTGTGATGTCATTATGGGGTATTGTGATGTCATTATGGGGTAGTGTGATGTCATTATGG
This sequence comes from Oncorhynchus tshawytscha, assembly GCF_018296145.1. Lineage (NCBI taxonomy): Eukaryota > Metazoa > Chordata > Actinopteri > Salmoniformes > Salmonidae > Oncorhynchus > Oncorhynchus tshawytscha. The sequence continues at coordinate 5,967,169 of NC_056438.1, read as the reverse complement.
GGTAGTGTGATGTCATTATGGGGTAGTGTGATGTCATTATGGGGTAGTGTGATGTCATTATGGGGTAATGTGATGTCATTATGGGGTATTGTGAAATGTCATTATGGGCATTGTGATGTCACTATTTAGACCAGGACTGGCACCCTCATTATGGGGTATTGTGATGTCACTACTGTTATGTCATTATGGCACCCTGATGTCATTATATAGTGCACTACTATGGGGTAGACCAGGGGTAGTGGCACCCTATTCCCTAGATTGATGAGTGGGGAAAAAGGGCTGGAACCCTATTCCCTGACCAGGGCTGGAACCCTATACATTTTAGACCAGGGCTGGCACCCATTCCCAATATGTGGAAAACTTTAGACCAGGGCTGGTACCCTATAGTGCACTACTTTATGCACTGTATTCCCTATATGACTTCTTAAACTTTAAGTTTACCAGAATATTATGTAATTTATCACAAGATATCTAGTGGCCCTTTTGGGTACGTCCTATTAACACAGCAGTCTGGCCCTGTCACATGTTAAAATAGACATTAGGCACCCTATTCCCTATATAGTGCACTACTTTAGACCAGGACTGCCACCCTATTCCCTATATAGTGCACTACTATAGACCAGGGCTGGCACCCTATTCCCTATATAGTGCACTACTTTAGACCAGGACTGGCACCCTATTCCCTATATAGTGCACTACTTTAGACCAGGACTGGCACCCTATTCCCTATATAGTGCACTACTTTAGACCAGGGCTGGAACCCTATTCCCTATATAGTGCACTACTTTAGACCAGAACTGGCACCCTATTCCCTATATAGTGCACTACTTTAGACCAGGGCTGGAACCCTATTCTCTATATAGTGCACTACTTTAGACCAGGACTGGCACCCTATTCCCTATATAGTGCACTACTTTAGACCAGGGCTGGAACCCTATTCCCTATATAGTGCACTACTATAGACCAGTGCAAGACAAAATATTTAAGTTCCTTTGAACAAGGTATGGTAATAGGTGTCAGGCGTACCGGTTTGTCAAGAACTGCAATGCTGCTGGGTTTTTCACACTCAACAGTTTCCCGTAGGTCCACCACCCAAAGGACATCCAGCCAACTGGACACAACTGTGGGAAGCATTGGAATCAACATGGGCCAACATCCCTGTGGAACGCTTGACACCTTGTAGAGCCCATGACCCGACGAACTGAAGCTTTTCTGAGGTCACAAATAAGATGATTTTAAAGTAAAAAACAAATCTGTAAAACATTACCCTAAATATAAACTATCAACTTGAATACCATTGGTGTTTAATTTGAGGGTTTCGGCATGAAATATTATTCATATTTTATTCTCACACATCTATTTGTCTTTGTTGTAAATGTTTGGTGGCAGTTGTGACGAAAGTCAACAGTTGGAAGAGTTGCATGGTTAATTGAAATTGCCATAGTTGATTAGATTTTCTATTTTATAAAGGGGGAGGTGGCTGTTTTCTCTTGAACCATACGGTCTTTTTTTTACTAGAAACTCAGACAATATGGACACAGATATAACAAATTAATTCTACATGTGAATTTAAACAAAAAAAAATTGTATTGAAGTATAAATTGTCAAAGTTTTTATAGATTGCCATCGATTACATGTTAAATTATCGAAATTACGGAAGATTCCGGAAGCTTTGACAAATTACCGGTAGCTTTGAAACTCTATACAGGGTTGAGGTTAATCAAGGCTGGGACTGCTTCTGTTTTTTTTTTCCCAGACTGAAACGTTCCTCTCCGAGGGTCTTTACGTGGCTTGGAATAATAAACTTCCGAGGCTCCAGGCTTTTCAGCATTCCGAAGTCGTTGATGTCCCTCCATCGTCTCCCCCGGACTATATAAGAAATTACTTGGCTTCTCACAAGGGGGGGAAAGGCAATAACAACACACTCACAAAGCCGCGCACGTGCAGGCTTGCACACACAGTCAGTCAGGGCCACATCGGGAATCAGTGGGTAAATAAACACTCCCAGATTTGGGAATTAGGGAAGGGGTAAGGACTGGGTACAGGAGCCCCCAAAACGAGGGGAGAGGGGAATAACTGGAGGGGGCAGTCACCCTCAAAACACAGGGTTCAGTTGGACAAAGAGGAGAGGTAGAGAGAGAGAGAGAGAGAGAGAGAGAGGTAGAGAGGTAGAGAGAGAGAGGTAGAGAGGGAGAGAGGTAGAGAGAGGTAGAGAGAGAGAGGTAGAGGTAGAGAGAGAGAGAGGTAGAGAGAGAGAGAGGTAGAGAGAGAGAGAGAGAGGTAGAGAGAGAGAGAGAGAGAGAGAAATAGGGAGAGAGAGAGAAAGAAATAGAGAGAGAGAGAGAGAGAGAGAGAAAGAAAGTGAGACAGGGGAAGAGAGAGGGAGAGAGAGAGAGGGAAGGAAAGAGAAGAGAAGTAGGGACAGAGATAGAGGGGGAGGTAGGGGAAAGAGAGTGAGAAAGGGGAGAGAGAGAGGGAAAGAAAGAGAGATGAAAGGGGGAGAGAGAGAGTGGAAAGTAAAAGAGAGAGAGGGAGAGAGAGAGAGAGAGAGGGGGGGAGAGAGAGAAAGAAAGACAGAGGGAGAGAGAGGAGGCCCTTGAAGTGAAATCCTTTGATTGTGTTTAATCTATCTGCAGGGCTGAAAGAGCCTGACACACAGAAAGACTGCTTGATACATAATCTACCCCATCCATCAACTCATCTGGGCCGTTACGAAGGCTGGTGTGTGTGTGTGTGTGTGTGTGTGTGTGTGTGTGTGTGTGTGTGTGTGTGTGTGTGTGTGTGTGTGTGTGAGAGAGAGAGAGAATCTGGATCTCAGAGCAGAATTATAAATCACTACAGCGCTGGATTCACTCACCCCTAGTTAAGTTTCACACACACACACACACACACACACACACACACACACACACACACACACACACACACACACACACACACACACACACACAAGAAGAAAAACACACACACACACACACACACACACACACACACACACACACACACACACACACACACAAAGTAGCTATAGTTTCCCTATTTCTCCACTGTTCCAGAAGAAAAACAATATTATCTCTCCCTCTTTCTCTCCTTCTCTCCCCCTCTCAATCTTTTTCTTTCATTCTCCTTCTCTGTCTCACTCAACTATACCTCTAAATGTTTCTTTCTTTCTTCCCTATTTCTCTCAGTGTTCCATCCCGTGCTGATGTGAATCTACTTTAATTAATGTGCTCTTTTTTTTTACTCTTTCATCAATATCTCCTCTGGGACCTCTACGCTGGGACCTCTACGCTGGGACCTCTACTCTGGGACCTCTACGCTGGGACCTCTACCCTGGGACCTCTACTCTGGGACCTCTACGCTGGGACCTCTACGCTGGGACCTCTACGCTGGGACCTCTACGCTGGGACCTCTACGCTGGGACCTCTACGCTGGGACCTCTACGCTGGGACCTCTACACTGGGACCTCACCGATGGGACCTCACCGATGGGACCTCACCGCTGGGACCTCACCGCTGGGACCTCTACGCTGGGACCTCTACGCTGGGTTCATAAATATTCTCAATGTGTTCCCTACCAACTCATGTCTGTCTCTGACTCTCCCACGGAAGGGACTCACTTTGGCAAGGGATGGGACAGGAGTAGGATTTGACAAGGGGTTGAACAGGAGTAGATTTTGTGTACATTCAACCAGTTTAATATGAGGCCATCTAGGGTTCAACCAGTTTAATATGAGGCCATCTAGGGTTCAACCAGTTTAATATGAGGCCATATAGGGTTCAACCAGTTTAATATGAGGCCATATAGGGTTCAACCAGTTTAAGATGACACCATCTAGGGTTCAACCAGTTTAATATGAGGACATCTAGGGTTCAACCAGTTTAATATGAGGCCATCTAGGGTTCAACCAGTTTAATATGATGTCATCTAGGGTTCAACCAGTTTAATATGACACCATCTAGGGTTCAACAAGTTTAATATGAGGCCATCTAGGGTTCAACCAGTTTAATATGAGGCCATCTAGGGTTCAACCAGTTTAATATGAGGCCATCTAGGGTTCAACCAGTTTAATATGACACCATCTAGGGTTCAACCAGTTTAATATGACACCATCTAGGGTTCAACCAGTTTAATATGAGGCCATCTCTAGGGTTCAACCAGTTTCATATGAGGCCATCTAGGGTTCAACCAGTTTAATATGACACCATCTAGGGTTCAACCAGTTTAATATGAGGCCATCTAGGGTTCAACCAGTTTAATATGACACCATCTAGGGTTCAACCAGTTTAATATGAGGCCATCTAGACACCATCTAGGTTCAACCAGTTTAATATGAGGCCATCTAGGGTTCAACCAGTTCAATATGAGGCCATCTAGGGTTCAACCAGTTTAATATGAGGCCATCTAGGGTTCAACCAGTTTAATATGGCACCATCTAGGGTTCAACCAGTTTAATATGACACCATCTAGGGTTCAACCAGTTTAATATGACACCATCTAGGGTTCAACCAGTTTAATATGAGGCCATCTAGGGTTCAACCAGTTTAATATGACACCATCTAGGGTTCAACCAGTTTAATATGACGTCATCTAGGGTTCAACCAGTTTAATATGACGTCATCTAGGGTTCAACCAGTTTAATATGACGTCATCTAGGGTTCAACCAGTTTAATATGACGTCATCTAGGGTTCAACCAGTTTAATATGACACCATCTAGGGTTCAACCAGTTTAATATGAGGCCATCTAGGGTTCAACCAGTTTAATATGACACCATCTAGGGTTCAACCAGTTTAATATGATGTCATCTAGGGTTCAACCAGTTTAATATGACGTCATCTAGGGTTCAACCAGTTTAATATGACGTCATCTAGGGTTCAACCAGTTTAATATGACACCATCTAGGGTTCAACCAGTTTAATATGACGTCATCTAGGGTTCAACCAGTTTAATATGACACCATCTAGGGTTCAACCAGTTTAATATGAGGCCATCTAGGGTTCAACCAGTTTAATATGACGTCATCTAGGGTTCAACCAGTTTAATATGACACCATCTAGGGTTCAACCAGTTTAATATGAGGCCATCTAGGGTTCAACCAGTTTAATATGAGGCCATCTAGGGTTCAACCAGTTTAATATGACACCATCTAGGGTTCAACCAGTTTAATATGACGTCATCTAGGGTTCAACCAGTTTAATATGACACCATCTAGGGTTCAACCAGTTTAATATGAGGCCATCTAGGGTTCAACCAGTTTAATATGACGTCATCTAGGGTTCAACCAGTTTAATATGACACCATCTAGGGTTCAACCAGTTTAATATGAGGCCATCTAGGGTTCAACCAGTTTAATATGACGTCATCTAGGGTTCAACCAGTTTAACACGATGCCATTAGGTCTTTAAGAACACATTTGCCTCATTCCACAGTTCTGAGAAGCACAACAAAAGTTTCAGTTACAGAGAGGAGAGAGGAAGCCACATGAGAGTTGTTAGTTTAGTCACCAGACTACCTGAGAAGCTGTCTTTGTCCATGGCTAGCAGCTCTCTGGCTTGGTACAGGTAACAGCGCAGGTGGTAGCGAGTCCCACCTGAAACACACACACACACACACACACACACCTTAGCGTCATATATAGAGAGAAAGAAGGTTGAGATAGTCACAAGTCCAGGGTTACAGGTGGGATTGCAGGGTACAGTGAGAAATCATAGGTATCGAGCTCCAACATGCAGGACTAAGTGAAATACAAAACAATGACAATAACCAATAATATAATAATACTATAGACAGAACATCTTAACTACTGTGATTAATAAATACATGAGCCTGTCTACTGGGGTGGAGGCAGAGGGGGATGACTATAGAGGGAACAGCATGTCTACTGGGGTGGAGGCAGAGGGGGGGATGACTATAGAGGGAACAGCATGTCTACTGGGGTGGAGGCAGAGGGGGGTGACTATAGGCAGGACTATAGAGGAACAGCATGTCTACTGGGGTGGAGGCAGAGGGGGATGACTATAGAGGGGGGGAACAGCATGTCTACTGGGGTGGAGGCAGAGGGGGATGACTATAGAGGGAACAGCATGTCTACTGGGGTGGAGGCAGAGGGGGGATGACTATAGAGGGAACAGCATGTCTACTGGGGTGGAGGCAGAGGGGGATGACTATGGGGTGGAGAGGGGGGGACTATAGAGGGAACAGCATGTCTAACAGCATGTCTACTGGGGTGGAGGCAGAGGGGGGACTATAGAGGGAACAGCATGACTATAGAGGGAACAGCATGTCTACTGGGGTGGAGGCAGAGGGGGGATGACTATAGAGGGAACAGCATGTCTACTGGGGTGGAGGCAGAGGGGGATGACTATAGAGGGAACAGCATGTCTACTGGGGTGGAGGCAGAGGGGGGATGACTATAGAGGGAACAGCATGTCTACTGGGGTGGAGGCAGAGGGGGGGATGACTATAGAGGGAACAGCATGTCTACTGGGGTGGAGGCAGAGGGGGGTGTGACCATATAGGGAACAGCATGTCTACTGGGGTGGAGGCAGAGGGGGGTGACCATAGAGGGAACAGCATGTCTACTGGGGTGGAGGCAGAGGGGGGGGGTGACCATAGAGGGAACAGCATGTCTAATGGGGTGGAGGCAGAGGGGGGATGCAGAGTGTCTAAAATGGGGGCAGAGTAAAAGACAAAGAATGGCCATAGGGGTGGAGTAGTGGTGGGTAGCAGGTAAGGTAGAAGATAGGGAGGCAGGTAAGGAAGCAGGGTAAGGTGGCAGGTAAGGTAGCAGGCTAAGGTAGAAGGGTAAGGTGGCAGGGTAAGGTAGCAGGGTAAGATAGCAGGGTAAGGTAGCAGGTAAGGTAGCAGGGTAAGGTAGCAGGGGAAGGTAGCAGGTAAGGTAAAGGTAGGGAGGGGGTAAGGAAGCAGGGTAAGGTGGCAGGTAAGGTAGCAGGCTAAGGTAGGGTAAGGGGTAAGGTAGCAGGGTAGGTAGCAGGGTAGGGGTAGCAGGGTAAGGTAGCAGGTAGCAGGGTAAGGTAGCAGGGGTAAGGTAAGGGTAAGGTAGCAGGGTAAGGTAGCAGGGTAAGGTAACAAGGTAGTAAGGTAGCAGGGTAAGGTAGTAGGGTAAGGTAGCAGGGTAAGGTAGCAGGGTAAGGTAGCAGGGTAAGGTAGCAGGGTAAGGTAGCAGGGTAAGGTAGCAGGGTAAGGTAATAGGGTAAGGTAGCAGGGGGTAAGGTAGCAGGGTAAGGTAGCAGGGTAAGGTAGCAGGGTAAGGTAACAGGGTAGGGTAGAAGGGGGTAAGGTAGCAGGGTAGGGTAGCAGGGTAAGGTAGGGGTAAGGTAGCAGGGTAAGGTAGAAGGGTAAGGTAGCAGGGTAAGGTAGCAGGGTAAGGTAAGGTAGCAGGGTAAGGTAGTAGGGGGTAAGGTAGCTGTTAAGGGCAGCAGGGTAAGCTAGTAGGGTAAGGTAGCAGGTAAGGTAGCAGGATAAGCTAGTAGGGTAAGGGCAAGGTAGCAGGTAAGGTAGCAGGGTAAGGTAGCAGGGTAAGGTAGCAGGGTAAGGTAGCAGGGTAAGGTAGCAGGGTAAGGTAGCAGGGTAAGCTAGTAGGGTAAGGTAGCAGGTAAGGTAGCAGGGAAAGGTAGCAGGGTAAGGTAGCAGTGTAAGGTAGCAGGTAAGATAGCAGGTAAGGGTGACACCTGACTTCATACTTTAGAAGCCTTTTCTATTGAATTAAATTATTCCATTCTATTCTCCTCTGCTCTATTCTATTCGTCCTCCACTCCTCTTCAGAGTCATTCTAGGGTCACAGTCTAGTTACTGTATAACTGGAACCAATTACAGGTTTCCATGGCGGCCACCTGTTGCTACCGACGTCACCAGGGGAGACAGGTGTGCCTGATTGGAACCAGAGCTCTCCCAGAATACACCACAGGTGGATGACAGATGGAGAGAGATAGAGAAAGGAGGGAAGAGGTAGAAAGAAAGAGAGAGAGAGAGAGAGAGAGAGAGAGAGAGAGAGAAAGTAAGAGATAGAGACTGACCGGGTAGCTGGCAGGTTTATTCGTTAAGAGTCGTACAAATGTCCTTTCAGTTGTTGGATGCAGATGTTAAATAATGATGAGTAGGGTTTTTATACATCAATAATATTTTAGATATTAAACCCTTGACTGCAGAATTCATGTGAAGCCAAAGACAGATTTATGTTTCTAGATTAGTTTATTAGAGGGGCCAGCTTTTCATCTTGTCTTTTATTACTCTCTCTCCCTCCCTCGCTCCCCATCTCTCTCTCCCTCCCTCCCTCGCTCTCTTCCTCCCTCTCTCTCGTCCTCTTTTCCTCCCCATCTCTCTCTCTCCATCCCTCCCCATGTCTCCCTCCCTCTCCTCCTTCCCCATGTCTCTCTCTCTCTCCCTCTCTCTCCCTCCCTCTCCCTCCCTCTCCATCCCTCTCTCCCCCCTCCCTCTCCCTCTCTCTCTCTCCCTCCCCTCTCCCTCCCTCTCCTTGACTCTTGCTCCCTCTCCCTCTCCTTGACTCTTGCTCCCTCCCCTCTCCCTTGACTCTTGCTCCCTCCCTCCCTCTCCTTGACTCTTGCTCCCTCTCCCTCTCCTTGACTCTTGCTCCCTCCCTCCCTCTCCTTGACTCTTGCTCCCTCTCCCTCTCCTTGACAATCCATCTCTCTCCCTCTCTTCTCAGTGTAAGAATTAGATATTTGCTTCTTACTGTGGAAGAGGCAGGAAATGGTAGGGCGGTTGACCCCAAAGGTCGCCGTCACAGATTTCTCATCACTCTTATCCTCCGTCACACTCCCCTGGCGAAAGAGAACAACAGATTCAGAAAACACCTCTCGTCCCTCTATATTTTACCCTTCATCCTTAAACCTACCCTCTTCAACCTATTCCCCCCTCTTTCCCAAAGTCTATATCGGTCTCTCTTTCTCTCCTCCTCCCACCATCCCCCTCTACTCTCTCACCAGTGAACACTCCAGGGCGAAGATAGCAGCAGGTCCCGTCTTCTCCAGTGGTTCCATACGACATCGCCATCTCCTCCTCCTGAATGAGTCTGTCTTCCGGGGTTTAAGATGGAACCTCCATCCAAACAGAGATGCGTACTCCCATCCCTCTCTCTCTGCTTCATCTGGTCGCTGCTATAGAGGGGAGAGAGAGGGAAGAGAGAGGGAGGGAGGGGGAAGAGAGAGGGGAGAGAGAGGGGAGAGAGAGGGGGAGGAAGAGAGAGGGGAGAGAGAGGGAAGGAAGAGAGAGGGGAGAGAGAGAGGGGAGAGAGAGGGGGAAGAGAGAGGGGAGGAAGAGAGAGGGGAGGAAGAGAGAGGGGAGAGAGAGTGGGAGGAAGAGAGAGGGGAGGAAGAGAGAGAGAAGAAATAGGGGGAGGAAGAAAGAAGGAAGAAGAGAGAGGAGGAGGAAGAGAGAGGGAGGAAGAGCGAGAGAAGAAATAGGGGGAGGAAGAAAGAAGGAAGAGAGATGGGAAGAAGAGAAAGAGGAGGAAGAGAGAGGGAAGAGAGGGGGTAAGAGAGAGGGGAGGGAGAAAGAGGGAATAGAGAAGGGGAGGAAGAGAGAGGGATGAAAGAGGGGGAGGAAGAGGGAAGAGAGAAGGGGAGGAAGAGAGAGGGGAAGAGAGAGGAGAGAGAGGGGGAGGAAGAGAGAGGGGGAGGAAGAGAGAGGGAAGAGAAGAGAGAAGGGAGGGAGAAAGGGAAGAGAGAAGGGGAGGAAGAGAGAGGGATGAAAGAGGAGGAAGAGAGAGGGAAGAGAGGAGGAGAGAAGGGGGAGGAAGAGGAGAGGGAGGAAGAGAGAGGGAGAGAAGAGAGGGAAGAGAGAGAAGAGGAAGAGGGAAGAGGAGGAAGAGAGAGGGAGGAAAGAGAGGGGGGAGGAAGAGAGAGGGGAGGAAAAGAGGGGGAAGAGAGAGAAGGGGAGGAAAAGAGGGTAGAGAGAAGGGAGGAAGAGAGGAAGAGAGAAGGGAGGAAGAGAGGGGAGGAAGAGAGAGAAGAAGAAATAGGGGGGGAAGAAAGAAGGACGAGAGAGAGGGAGGGAGGAAGAGAGAGGGAAGAGAGAGGGGGAAGAGAGAGGTGAAGAAAGAGGGGGAGGAAGAAAGAAGGACGAGAGAGAGGGAGGGAGGAAGAGAGAGGGAAGAGAGAGGGGGGAAGAGAGAGGTGAAGAAAGAGGGGGAGGAAGAGGGAAGAGAGACGGGAAGAAGAGAAAGAGGAGGAAGAGAGAGGTCTCTACTCTGTTCTGTGTACTCAGAGTGCCCCCTTGTGGACAAATCTGTGTAAAATCACAGAAAAGTGATATCCATGTTTTACTGCTATTTGTCTGCTTTGACTTTTTTTCAGGGTAAAGTGTGTAGCAATTTTAAACTCACAAAGTTTGATTTGATTTCAAAAGTAATGTCAACATATCCTTTATCTAACAGTCTCTGTGTAATCTCTACCTGTCCAGTATCTGACGGTCTCTGTGTAATCTCTACAGACCTGTCCAGTATCTAACAGTCTCTGTGTAATCTCTACCTGTCCAGTATCTGACGGTCTCTGTGTAATCTCTACCTGTCCAGTATCTGACGGTCTCTGTGTAATCTCTACCTGTCCAGTATCTGACGGTCTCTGTGCAATCTCTACAGACCTGTCCAGTATCTAACAGTCTCTGTGTAATCTCTACAGACCTGTCCAGTATCTAACGGTCTCTGTGTTATCTCTACCTGTCCAGTATCTGACGGTCTCTGTTTAATCTCTACCTGTCCAGTATCCAATGGTCTCTGTGTAATCTCTACAGACCTGTCCAGTATCTAACAGTCTCTGTGTAATCTCTACCTGTTCAGAATCTAACAGTCTCTGTGTAATCTCTACCTGTTCAGTATCTAACAGTCTCTGTGTAATCTCTACCTGTCCAGTATCCAATGGTCTCTGTGTAATCTCTACAGACCTGTCCAGTATCTGTCCAGTATCCAACGGTCTCTGTGTAATCTCTACCTGTTCAGTATCTAATGGTCTCTGTGTAATCTCTACCTGTTCAGTATCTAACGGTCTCTGTGTAATCTCTACCTGTCCAGTATCTAACGGTCTCTGTGTAATCTCTACCTGTCCAGTATCCAATGGTCTCTGTGTAATCTCTACCTGTTCAGTATCTAACGGTCTCTGTGTAATCTCTACCTGTTCAGTATCCAATGGTCTCTGTGTAATCTCTACAGACCTGTCCAGTATCTAACAGTCTCTGTGTAATCTCTACCTGTCCAGTATCCAATGGTCTCTGTGTAATCTCTACCTGTCCAGTATCTAACGGTCTCTGTGTAATCTCTACCTGTTCAGTATCTAACGGTCTCTGTGTAATCTCTACCTGTCCAGTATCTAACGGTCTCTGTGTAATCTCTACCTGTTCAGTATCTAACGGTCTCTGTGTAATCTCTACCTGTCCAGTATCTAACGGTCTCTGTGTAATCTCTACCTGTCCAGTATCCAATGGTCTCTGTGTAATCTCTACCTGTCCAGTATCAGTCGGTCTCTGTGTAATCTCTACCTGTCCAGTATCTAACAGTCTCTGTGTAATCTCTACCTGTCCAGTATCTAATGGTCTCTGTGTAATCTCTACAGACCTGTCCAGTATCTAACAGTCTCTGTGTAATCTCTACCTGTTCAGTATCTAATGGTCTCTGTGTAATCTCTACAGACCTGTCCAGTATCTAACAGTCTCTGTGTAATCTCTACCTGTTCAGTATCTAATGGTCTCTGTGTAATCTCTACAGACCTGTCCAGTATCTAACAGTCTCTGTGTAATCTCTACCTGTTCAGTATCTAACGGTCTCTGTGTAATCTCTACCTGTCCAGTATCTAACAGTCTCTGTGTAATCTCTACCTGTTCAGTATCTAACGGTCTCTGTGTAATCTCTACCTGTCCAGTATCTAACGGTCTCTGTGTAATCTCTACCTGTTCAGTATCTAACGGTCTCTGTGTAATCTCTACCTGTCCAGTATCTAATGGTCTCTGTGTAATCTCTACCTGTTCAGTATCTAACGGTCTCTGTGTAATCTCTACAGAAGAAGACACCAGGTCGGTATGTAGGTCTATACTTGAAGTACCTTCTTCAGAGCCTCCATCTTCTGCATATCTCTGCGTCTGAGGCGTATCCAACGGCGACGGCGGTTGGTATGGTACATCTTCTCGGCTGGTACCCAGGCCTTGGGCCTCCGATCTGGGGGAATAGTCAGGCCGTACTCCCAACCTGGAGGAAGAAGAGAAGAGACAAAAGAAACAAAGACGTTATTCATACAAATCCTTCCAGTCTAATAGATGGAGTGTGATGGTCCAGTCTAATAGATGGAGTGTGATGGTCCAGTCTAATAGATGGAGTGTGATGGTCCAGTCTAATAGATGGAGTGTGATGGTCCAGTCTTATAGATGGAGTGTGATGGTCCAGTCTAATAGATGGAGTGTGATGGTCCAGTCTTATAGATGGAGTGTGATGGTCCAGTCTAATAGATGGAGTGTGATGGTCCAGTCTTATAGATGGAGTGTGATGGTCCAGTCTAATAGATGGAGTGTGATGGTCCAGTCTCCGAGATGGAGTGTGATGGTCCAGTCTCCGAGATATAGTGTGATGGTCCAGTCTCCGAGATGGAGTGTGATGGTCCAGTCTCCGAGATGGAGTGTGATGGTCCAGTCTCCGAGATGGAGTGTGATGGTCCAGTCTCCGAGATGGAGTGTGATGGTCCAGTCTTATAGATGGAGTGTGATGGTCCAGTCTAATAGATGGAGTGTGATGGTCCAGTCTAATAGATGGAGTGTGATGGTCCAGTCTAATAGATGGAGTGTGATGGTCCAGTCTCAGAGATGGAGTGTGATGGTCCAGTCTTATAGATGGAGTGTGATGGTCCAGTCTTATAGATGGAGTGTGATGGTCCAGTCTTATAGATGGAGTGTGATGGTCCAGTCTCAGAGATGGAGTGTGATGGTCCAGTCTCAGAGATGGAGTGTGATGGTCCAGTCTCAGAGATGGAGTGTGATGGTCCAGTCTCAGAGATGGAGTGTGATGGTCCAGTCTTATAGATGGAGTGTGATGGTCCAGTCTCAGAGATGGAGTGTGATGGTCCAGTCTCAGAGATGGAGTGTGATGGTCCAGTCTTATGATGGAGTGTGATGGTCCAGTCTTATGATGGAGTGTGATGGTCCAGTCTTATAGATGGAGTGTGATGGTCCAGTCTTATAGATGGAGTGTGATGGTCCAGTCTTATAGATGGAGTGTGATGGTCCAGTCTTATGATGATGGAGTGTGATGGTCCAGTCTCAGAGATGGAGTGTGATGGTCCAGTCTTATAGATGGAGTGTGATGGTCCAGTCTCAGAGATGGAGTGTGATGGTCCAGTCTTATAGATGGAGTGTGATGGTCCAGTCTAATAGATGGAGTGTGATGGTCCAGATGGATGGAGTGTGATGGTCCAGTCTTATAGATGGAGTGTGATGGTCCAGTCTTATAGATGGAGTGTGATGGTCCAGTCTAATAGATGGAGTGTGATGGTCC
>NC_056438.1:5936157-5946157 GCF_018296145.1 Oncorhynchus tshawytscha | reverse complement strand
CTATCTGCTGTAGGTTATTCAGTCTCAGGTGTCTGAGGGCACGGTCTAACTGAGTTACACAAGACCAGTCGTCTAACAACGGTAGCTCCACCCTAGTGGGAAGAGATCATAGAGACAGAGACAAGGAGGGAGGGGGGGAGAGAGAGAGAGAGAGAGAGAGGGGAAGAGCATTGGGCGTTCAAATTGACTATTAAAATTCAAACACATAGAAAATGGTATATAAGCGATGGATTGGCTAACATATATGAGTCGCATTTGAAACAGCCAATAGCCTACCTGCAATCAGCGATGACCTGATCCAATAGATTGACCACTTTTAGCTCAACATCCTCCAGGTCACTTCCTGACTTCAGTTCCAACTGGACTTCCTTTAGGTTAGATTCCTATAGAGAGACAGAGGTTACACACACAAGCACACAAGCACACACACACACACACACACACACACACCGAAACCTACACATCCACAAACACACAAACACACACACACACACACACAAGCACACACACACACACGCACACGCACACCGAAACCTACACATCCACAAACACACAAACACACACACACGCACGCACACACACACGCACACGCACACGCACACCGAAACCTACACATCCACAAACACACAAACACACACACACGCACGCAACCACACGCACACGCACACGCACACCGAAACCTACATATCCACAAACACACAAACACACACAACACACACACACACCCACACACACGCACGCACACACACACACACACACACACACACACACGCACGCACACACACACACACACACACGCACACACACGCACACACACACCGAAACCTACACATCCACAAACACACAAACACACAGATACACACACACAGCGTACTCACGAGTCGGTCGACCATAGCCAGTATCATGTTGAGTGCTTCTATTCGTGGCCTGACGTCCTCCCACTCTGAAGACAGGACCACCACTGGTTTCACGTTACCCCACGGCAGGTAGTAGTAGTGACAACCTGAGAGACACTGTCTGTTACCCAACGACAGGTAGTAGTAGTGACAACCTGAGAGACACTGTCTGTTACCCCACGGCAGGTAGTAGTAGTGACAACCTGAGAGACACTGTCTGTTACCCCACGACAGGTAGTAGTAGTGACAACCTGAGAGACACTGTCTGTTACCCCACGACAGGTAGTAGTAGTGACAACCTGAGAGACACTGTCTGTTACCCCACGACAGGTAGTAGTAGTGACAACCTGAGAGACACTGTCTGTTACCCCACGACAGGTAGTAGTAGTGACAACCTGAGAGACACTGTCTGTTACCCCACGACAGGTAGTAGTAGTGACAACCTGAGAGACACTGTCTGTTACCCCACGACAGGTAGTAGTAGTGACAACCTGAGAGACACTGTCTGTTACCCCACGACAGGTAGTAGTAGTGACAACCTGAGAGACACTGTCTGTTAAGAGACACAGTCTGTTACCCCACGACAGGTAGTAGTAGTGACAACCTGAGAGACACAGTCTGTTAAGAGACACGCGTTGGAAAAGGCTAACAACATTCTATGTCTTCTGTCGAATTAAAAAACCTACTGGTCACATTATTTAGCTAAATCTAAATTCACCTGTTTTTATAATTCACAGTTGTCAAACGATCAATAAAGAACAGACTCATAGTTTTACAATTGTAGAATTGTATCTGTACCAACTAGGTCTGTCCACCAGATGGCGCTGTGACTCACCGTCGAACACAGCTCGGCTGAACTGGGTCGTTGAGGCCAGAGGAAGACAGGTATAGTCAAACTTGTTGCCGTAGTTACCGATGCTGACCTCAAACTGTATCGCGTCGTCAACGTCCTGGAGGAGCGTGGCGGAGTAGAACGACGCAAAGAGAGAATACTTTCTCTTACGCATGAATTTCTGGGAGAGGAGAGATGAGAGGAGAGGAGAGGAGAGGAGAGGAGAGGAGAGGAGAGGAGAGGAGAGGAGAGGAGAGGAGAGGAGAGGAGAGGAGAGGAGAGGAGAGATGGGGAGAGGAGAGGAGAGGAGAGGAGAGGAGAGGAGAGGAGAGGAGAGGAGAGGAGAGGAGAGGAGAGGAGAGGAGAGGAGAGGAGAGATGGGGAGAGGAGAGGAGAGCAGAGGAGAGATGGGGAGAGGAGAGGAGAGGAGAGGAGAGGAGAGGAGAGGGAGAGGAGAGGAGAGGAGAGGAGAGGAGAGGAGAGGAGAGGAGAGGAGAGATGAGGAGAGATGGGGAGAGGAGAGGAGAGGAGAGGAGAGGAGAGGAGAGGAGAGGAGAGGAGAGGAGAGGAGAGGAGAGGAGAGGAGAGGAGAGGAGAGATGGGGAGAGGAGAGGAGAGGAGAGGAGAGGAGAGGAGAGGAGAGGAGAGGAGAGGAGAGGAGAGGAGAGGAGAGGAGAGATGGGGAGAGGAGAGGAGAGGAGAGGAGAGGAGAGGAGAGGAGAGGAGAGGAGAGGAGAGGAGAGGAGAGGAGAGGAGAGGAGAGGAGAGGAGAGGAGAGGAGAGGAGAGATGGGGAGGGGAGAGGAGAGGAGAGGAGAGGAGAGATGGGGAGAGAGAGGAGAGGAGAGGAGGGAGAGGAGAGGAGGGAGAGGAGGGAGAGGAGAGGAGAGGAGAGGAGAGGAGAGGAGAGGAGAGGAGAGGAGAGGAGAGATGGGGAGAGGAGAGGAGAGATGGGGAGAGGAGAGGAGAGGAGAGGAGAGGAGAGGAGAGGAGAGGAGAGGAGAGGAGAGGAGAGGAGAGGAGAGGAGAGGAGAGGAGAGATGGGGAGAGGAGAGGAGAGGAGAGGAGAGGAGAGGAGAGGAGAGGAGAGGAGAGGAGAGGAGAGGAGAGGAGAGGAGAGGAGAGGAGAGGAGAGGAGAGATGGGGAGAGGAGAGGAGAGGAGAGGAGAGGAGAGGAGAGGAGAGGAGAGGAGAGGAGAGGAGAGGAGAGGAGAGGAGAGGAGAGGAGAGGAGAGGAGAGATGGGGAGAGGAGAGGAGAGGAGAGGAGAGGAGAGGAGAGGAGAGGAGAGGAGAGGAGAGGAGAGGAGAGGAGAGGAGAGGAGAGGAGAGGAGAGGAGAGGAGAGGAGAGATGGGGAGAGGAGAGGAGAGATGGGGAGAGATGGGGAGAGGAGAGGAGGGATAGGGAGATGAGAGGAAAGGAGAAGGAGGAGGAGAGAAAGAGGAGAGGAAAGGAGAAGAGAGGAGAAAAGTCAAAACAAGCAATGGTCTGTCAAATTCGCTCTTCTGATGAGTCTGATTAAGTAGCCTCTAAACTCTGACTTAAAGTTGACCCCTGAACCCTCTCACCTGTACCACCAATAGGTCATCGTTGGTTATGTCTTCTACACTCGCCTGCACCGTGTCCACCAGCTTGGTACTGAGCTCCATCAGAACACGACCACGATACGCTACTCCCTCACCCTGGAGGAGAGAGAGAGGGGGGAGAGAGAGGGGGAGAGAGGGAGAGAGAGAGAGAGAGAGAGAGGGGGAGAGAGAGAGAATCAGAGAGAGAGACATAGTCAGAGAGAGAGAGCGAGCGAGAGAGAGAGAGCGAGCGAGAGAGAGAGACAGAGAGAGCAAGAGTGTGAGAGCGAGAGAAAGAGAGAGAAAATCAGAGAGAGAGAATCAGAGAGAGAGAATCAGAGAGAGAGACAGAGCAAAAGCGCGAGAGAGAGAGGGAGAGAGAGAATAATATAGGATGCTATTCAATAGCTCCCTCCCTCCTTCTCCTCTCTTGCACGGATGTTAAAAGAAGGTAGACAAATGATGCCAATACAGCTCGTCATACAACAGATTGTTCATCAAACTTCTCAAAGATGTATCGGTGCTCGAATGAATCAATCAACCAATCAATCAACCCATTAACCAATCAATCAATTACCTTGCCCAAGTTGAGAGCCTCGTGGGGGTCGTTGAAGGCGGTGAACTCCCTGAGGCTTCCGTACAGGTTGACGTAGCAGGGGCCAAAGGTCGGCAGGAAACCCAGACTGTCATCCACTACAGACACAACATGGAGGGGATGTTTTAGTTTCACCCATTACAATACAGGTTGGGATCAATTAAAGGAAACTGTCTTCCACTACAGACACAACATGGAGGGGATGTTTTAGTTTCACCCATTACAATACAGGTTGGGATCAATTAAAGGAAACTGTCTTCCACTACAGACACAACATGGAGGGCATGTTTTAGTTTCACCCATTACAATACAGGTTGGGATCAATTAAAGGAAACTGTCTTCCACTACAGACACAACATGGAGGGCATGTTTTAGTTTTACCACTAACAGTTTGGGATCAATAGAAAGACAACCAAACTTGACACTCATGATGGAACCAGAGGTCGACGTGGAAGAACCTTGGTTCAGTAACATGCTGGATCTATTGGTACGGGTCGATCAAACATGGAAACATGGAAAATAAGATACAAGACGTACTGAAACTCTGAAGGTTCCTTGGGACCAATTCATCTGAATGCAGAGGGAGATGATAGGAGACATTAGGACAGAGACAGACCGAGTTCAGGAAAGGATCCTGAAGGAAGTCCTACCAACACACACTACCGTACAGGAAGTCCTGAAGGAAGTCCTACCAACACACACGACCATACAGGAAGTCCTACCAACACACTACCATACAGGAAGTCCTGCCAACACACACTACCATACAGGAAGTCCTACCAACACACACTACCATACAGGAAGTCCTACCAACACACACTACCATACAGGAAGTCCTACCAACACACACTACCATACAGGAAGCCCTGAAGGAAGTCCTACCAACACACACTACCATATAGGAAGTCCTACCAACACACACTACCATACAGGAAGTCCTACCAACACACACTACCATACAGGAAGTCCTACCAACACACACTACCATACAGGAAGTCCTACCAACACACACTACCATACAGGAAGTCCTACCAACACACACTACCATACAGGAAGTCCTACCAACACACTGCCATACAGGAAGTCCTACCCACACACACTACCATACAGGACGTCCTACCAACACACACTACCATATAGGAAGTCCTGAAGGAAGTCCTACCAACACACACTACCATACAGGAAGTCCTACCAACACACTACCATACAGGAAGTCCTACCAACACACACTACCATACAGGAAGTCCTACCAACACACACTACCATACAGGAAGTCCTACCAACACACACTAACATACAGGAAGTCCTACCAACACACACTAACATACAGGAAGTCCTACCAACACACACTACCATACAGGAAGATCTGAAGGAAGTCCTACCAACACACTGCCATACAGGAAGTCCTACCAACACACACTACCATATAGGAAGTCCTGAAGGAAGTCCTACCAACACACTGCCATACAGGAAGATCTGAAGGAAGTCCTACCAACACACTGCCATACAGGAAGTCCTACCAACACACACTACCATATAGGAAGTCCTGAAGGAAGTCCTACCAACACACTGCCATACAGGAAGTCCTACCAACACACACTAACATACAGGAAGTCCTACCAACACACACTACCATACAGGAAGATCTGAAGGAAGTCCTACCAACACACTGCCATACAGGAAGTCCTACCAACACACACTACCATACAGGAAGTCCTACCAACACACACTACCATACAGGAAGTCCTACCAACACACTAACATAGAGGAAGTCCTGAAGGAAGTCCTACCAACACACACTACCATACAGGAAGTCCTACCAACACACTACCATACAGGAAGTCCTACCAACACACACTACCATACAGGAAGTCCTACCAACACACACTACCATACAGGAAGTCCTACCAACACACACTACCATACAGGAAGCCCTACCAACACACTACCATACAGGAAGTCCTGAAGGAAGTCCTACCAACACACACTACCATACAGGAAGTCCTGCCAACACACACTACCATACAGGAAGTCCTGCCAACACACACTACCATACAGGAAGCCCTACCAACACACTACCATACAGGAAGTCCTGAAGGAAGCCCTACCAACACACTACCATACAGGAAGTCCTGAAGGAAGTCCTACCAACACACTACCATACAGAAAGTCCTGAAGATGACCTACCAACACACACTGCCATACAGGAAGTCCTACCAAAACACACTACCATACAGGAAGTCCTACCAACACATACTACCATACAGGAAGCCCTGAAGGAAGTCCTACCAACACAATGCTCACTGTGGCTCAACCAACTAGACAAAGGAAAACCAAAACCAATCCATGCATCACACCAAGGATCATAAGGGTATTGGTAGCTGAGATCAATATTATATTTATCAACTATGGGTATTGGTAGCTGATATCGGTGTTGATCAACTATGGAAACTGATAGCTGATATCAGTGTTAATCGACTATGGGTATTGATAGCTGATATCGGTGTTGATCAACTATGGAAACTGATAGCTGATATCAGTGTTAATCGACTATGGGTATTGATAGCTGATATCGGTGTTGATCAACTATTGGTATTAATAGCTGATATTAATATTATGATAATCAATACTATGGGTATTAATAGCTGATATCAATATGAATCAATACTATGGGTATTAATAGCTGATATCAATTTTATATTAATCAATACTATGGGTATCAATAGCTGATATCAGTATTATATTAATCAATACTATGGGTATTAATAGCTGATATCAATATAATATTAATCAATACTATGGGTATTAATAGCCGATATCAATATTGATCAATACTATGGATATTAATAGCTGATATCAATATTGATCAATACTATGGGTATTAATAGCTGATATCAATATTGATCAATACTATGGGTATTAATAGCTGATATCAATATTGATCAATACTATGGGTATTAATAGCTGATATCAATATTGGTCAATACTATGGGTATTAATAGCTGATATCAATATTGATCAATACTATGGGTATTAATAGCTGATATCAATATTGATCAATACTATGGGTATTAATAGCTGATATCAATATTGATCAATACTATGGGTATTAATAGCTGATATCAATATTGATCAATACTATGGGTATTAATAGCTGATATCAATATTGATCAATACTATGGGTATTAATAGCTGATATCAATATTGGTCAATACTATGGGTATTAATAGCTGATATCAATATTGATCAATACTATGGGTATTACTAGCTGATATCAATATTGATCAATACTATGGGTATTAATAGCTGATATCAATATTGATCAATACTATGTGTATTAATAGCTGATATCAATATTGATCAATACTATGGGTATTAATAGCTGATATCAATATTGATCAATACTATGGGTATTAATAGCTGATATCAATATTGATCAATACTATGGGTATTAATAGCTGATATCAATATTGATCAATACTATGGGTATTAATAGCTGATATCAATATTGATCAATACTATGGGTATTAATAGCTGATATCAATATTGATCAATACTATGGGTATTAATAGCTGATATCAATATTGATCAATACTATGGGTATTAATAGCTGATATCAATATTGATCAATACTATGGGTATTAATAGCTGATATCAATATTGATCAATACTATGGGTATTAATAGCTGAGGTGAATCATCGCAAGTGTCAGTATGAAACAGCAAATGAAACAATGTTAGTTCATAGCCCTTCCATGCTACTGCAGTACTTTGCTATAACAGCCACAACCAAAACCAGTCCAGACCAGTGCTCCAGTGGAAAAACCAGTCCAAACCAGTAAACACCAATTGTCAAAACCAGTCAGTTAAGACTAGTGCAGACCAGTGTCACAAACCACTCAAACCAGTCCAAACCACTCAAACCAGTCCACACCAGTCCAGAACAATCCAAACCAGTACAAGCCAGTCCAAGCCAGTCGAGATCAGTGTCTCACCATCTATCGCTCCTCCCGGGGCAGAGATCTTAGACATGCAGAGATGGGCGGTCCCGATGACATCATTGTGGCTGGCTCGGTCCCAGTCCAGGACACGAACCCTCATCTTTTCACACATGGAGGGGAACTGGGAGAAGAAGAGTAAAGGGTTCGTAGGAGGACTGGGAGAACAAGTATTTGATACACTGCCGATTTTGCAGGTTTTCCTACTTACAAAGCATGTAGAGGTCTGTAATTTTTATCATAGGTACACTTCAACTGTGAGAGACGGAATCTAAAACAAAAATCCAGAAAATCACATTGTATGATTTTTAAGTAATTAGTTTGCATTTTATTGCATGACATACGTTTTTGATCACCTACCAACCAGTAAGAATTCCGGCTCTCCCAGACCTGTTAGTTTTTCTTTAAGAAGCCCTTCTATTCTCCACTCATTACCTGTATTAACTGCACCTGTTTGAACTCATTACCTGTATAAGAGACACGTGTCCACACACTCAATCAAACAGACTCCAACCTCTCCACAATGGCCAAGACCAGAGAGCTGTGTAAGGACATCAGGGATAAAATTGTAGACCTGCACAAGGCTGGGATGGGCTACAGGACAATAGGCAAGCAGCTTGGTGAGAAGGCAACAACTTTTGGCACAATTATTAGAAAATGGAAGAAGTTCAAGATGACGGTCAATCAACCTCCATGCAAGATCTCACCTCGTGGGGCATCAATGATCATGAGGAAGGTGAGGGATCAGCCCAGAACTACACGGCAGGACCTGGTCAATGACCTGAAGAGAGCTGGGACCACAGTCTCAAAGAAAACCATTAGTAACACACTACGCCGTCATGGATTAAAATCTTGCAGAGCACGCAATGTCCCCCTGCTCAAGCCAGCGCATGTCCAGGCCCGTCTGAAGTTTGCCAATGACCATCTGGATGATCCAGAGGAGGAATGGGAGAAGGTCATGTGGTCTGATGAGATAAAAATAGAGCTTTTTGGTCTAAACTCCATTCGCCGTGTTTGGAGGAAGAAGGATGAGTACAACCCCAAGAACACCATCCCAACCGTGAAGCATAGAGGTGGAAACATCATTCTTTGGGGATGCTTTTCTGCAAAGGGGACAGGACGACTGCACCGTATTGAGGGGAGGATGGATGGGGCCATGTATCGCGAGATCTTGGCCAACAACCTCCTTCCCTCAGTAAGAGCATTGAAGATGGATCGTGGTTGGGTCTTCCAGCATGACAATGACCCGAAACACACAGCCAGGGCAACTAAGGAGTGGCTCCGTAAGAAGCATCTCAAGGTCCTGGAGTGGCCTAGCCAGTCTCCAGACCTGAACCCAATAGAAAATATTTGGAGGGAGCTGAAAGTCCGTATTGCCCAGCGACAGTCCCGAAACCTGAAGGATCTGGAAAAGCTCTGTATGGAGGAGTGGGCCAAAATCCCTGCTGCACTGTGTGCAAACCTGGTCGAGAACTTCAGGAAATGTATGATCTCTGTAATTGCAAACAAAGGTTTCTGTACCAAATATTAAGTTCTACTTTTCTGATGTATCAAATACTTGTCATGCAATAAAATGCAAATTAATTACATAAAAATCATACAAAGTGATTTTCTGGATTTTTGTTTTAGATTCCGTCTCTCACAGTTGAAGTGTACCTATGATAAAAATTACAGACCTCTACATGCTTTGTAAGTAGGAAAACCTGCAAAATCGGCCATGTATCAAAAACTTGTTCTCCCCACTGTATATTATATAATAGTAGTATTAATTACTAGATATATGTTATATATACCCGTATGGGCATGGCCAGGCTTTGATTCCACTGAGGGTTGGCATTCTTCTCCATGATCTTACTGCACATCTGGAAGGAAGGAATGAAAACATGGAAATGTGAAAATGTGTGTAGTGTGTGTAGTGTAGTGTCTGTGTAGTTTAGTGCCTGTGTAGTGTAGTGTCTGTGTAGTTTAGTGCCTGTGTAGTGTAGTGTCTGTGTAGTTTAGTGTCTGTGTAGTGTAGTGTCTGTGTAGTTTAGTTTAAGTGTAGTGTCTGTGTAGTTTAGTGTCTGTGTAGTATAGTTTAAGTGTAGTGTCTGTGTAGTTTAGTGTCTGAAATTAA
>NC_056438.1:5918657-5931157 GCF_018296145.1 Oncorhynchus tshawytscha | reverse complement strand
ATGGTTTGATGAAGAATGCAAAAATCTAAGAAAGAAATTGAGAAACCTGTCCAACCAAAAACATAGAGACCCGGAAAACCTGAGTCTACGCCTTCACTATGGTGAATCACTAAAACAATACAGAAATACACTACGGAAAAAGAAGGAACAGCACGTCAGAAATCAGCTCAATGCAATTGAAGAATCCATAGACTCTAACCACTTCTGGGAAAATTGGAAAACACTAAACAAACAACAACACGAAGAATTATCTATCCAAAATGGAGATGTATGGGTAAACCACTTCTCCAATCTCTTTGGCTCTATAACAAAGAATAAAGAGCAAAACATATACATGGTCAATTACAAATCTTAGAATCAACTATTAAAGACTACCAGAACCCACTGGATTCTCCAATTACATTGAATGAGTTACAGGACAAAATAAAAACCCTCCAACCCAAAAAGGCCTGTGGTGTTGATGGTATCCTCAATGAAATGATCAAATATACAGACAACAAATTCCAATTGGCTATACTAAAACTCTTTAACATCATACTTAGCTCTGGCATCTTCCCCAATATTTGGAACCAAGGACTGATCACCCCAATCCACAAAAGTGGAGACAAATTTGACCCCAATAACTACCGTGGAATATGTGTCAACAGTAACCTTGGGAAAATCCTCTGCATTATTATTAACAGCAGACTCGTACATTTCCTCAATGAAAACAATGTACTGAGCAAATGTCAAATTGGCTTTTTACCAAATTACCGTACAACAGACCATGTATTCACCCTGCACACCCTAATTGACAATCAAACAAACCAAAACAAAGGCAAAGTCTTCTCATGCTTTGTTGATTTCAAAAAAGCCTTCGACTCAATCTGGCATGAGGGTCTGCTATACAAACTGATGGAAAGTGGTGTTGGGGGTAAAACATACGACATTATAAAATCCATGTACACAAACAACAAGTGTGCGGTTAAAATTGGCAAAAAACACACACATTTCTTCACACAGGGTCGTGGGGTTAGACAGGGATGCAGCTTAAGCCCCACCCTCTTCAACATATATATCAACGAATTGGCGAGGGCACTAGAAAAGTCTGCAGCACCCGGCCTCCCCTGCTAGAATCCGAAGTCAAATGTCTGCTGTTTGCTGATGATCTGGTGCTTCTGTCACCAACCAAGGAGGGCCTACAGCAGCACCTAGATCTTATGCACAGATTCTGTCAGACCTGGGCCCTGACAGTAAATCTCAGTAAGACCAAAATAATGGTGTTCCAAAAAGGTCCAGTCACCAGGACCACAAATACAAATTCCATCTAGACACTGTTGCCCTAGAGCACACAAAAACTATACATACCTTGGCCTAAACATCAGCACCACAGGTAACTTCCACAAAGCTGTGAACGATCTGAGAGACAAGGCAAGAAGGGCATTCTATGCCATCAAAAGAAACATAAATTTCAACATACCAATTAGGATCTGGCTAAAAATACTTGAATCAGTCATAGAGCCCATTGCCCTTTATGGTTGTGAGGTCTGGGGTCCGCTCACCAACCAAGACTTCACAAAATGGGACAAACACCAAATTGAGACTCTGCACGCAGAATTCTGCAAAAATATCCTCCGTGTACAACGTAGAACACCAAATAATGCATGCAGAGCAGAATTAGGCCGATACCCACTAATTATCAAAATCCAGAAAAGAGCTGTTAAATTCTACAACCACCTAAAAGGAAGCGATTCACAAACCTTCCATAACAAAGCCATCACCTACAGAGAGATGAACCTGGAGAAGAGTCCCTAAGCAAACTGGTCCTGGGGCTCTGTTCACAAACACAAACACACACTACAGAGCCCCAGGACAGCAGCACAATTAGACCCAACCAAATTATGAGAAAACAAAAAGATAACTACTTAACACATTGGAAAGAATTAACAAAAAACAGAGCAAACTAGAATGCTATTTGGCCCTACACAGAGAGTACACAGCGGCAGAATACCTGACCACTGTGACTGACCCAAAATTAAGGAAAGCCTTGACTATGTACAGACTCAGTGAGCATAGCCTTGCTATTGAGAAAGGCCGCCGTAGGCAGACATGGCTCAAGAGAAGACAGGCTATGTGCTCACTGCCCACAAAATGAGGTGGAAACTGAGCTGCACTTCCTAACCTCCTGCCCAATGTATGACCATATTAGAGAGACATATTTCCCTCAGATTACACAGATCCACAAAGAATTTGAAAACAAATCCAATTTTGAAAAACTCCCATATCTACTGGGTGAAATTCCACAGTGTGCCATCACAGCAGCAAGATTTGTGACCTGTTGCCACGAGAAAGGGCAACCAGTGAAGAACAAACACCATTGTAAATACAACCCATATTTATGCTTATTTATTTTATCTTGTGTCCTTTAGCCATTTGTACATTGTTAGAACACTGTATATATATATAATATGACATTTGTAATGTCTTTACTGTTTTGAAACGTCTGTATGTGTAATGTTTACTGTTAATTTTTGTTGTTTTTCACTTTATATATTCACTTTGTATGTTGTCTACCTCACTTGCTTTGGCAATGTTAACACATGTTTCCCATGCCAATAAAGCCCTTGAATTGAATTGAATTGAGAGAGAGACAGAGACAGAGAAAGAGGGAGAGAAAGAGAGAGAGAGAGAGAGAGAGAGAGAGAGAGAGAGAGAGAGAGCGAGAGAGAGAGGGAGAGAGAGAGAGGGAGAGAGAGAGGGAGAGAGAGGGGGAGAGAGAAAGAGAGAGAAAGAGAGAGAGAGAGTTGTAATTATTTTTTCCCCTCTAAGAGCTTTATTACAGACGGAGCAACTCCTCATTACTACCTTGATAAAAGTTATTTTCTGGAATTTCTTTCATCGCATTTGAGCCAATCAGTTTTGTTGTGACAAGGTAGGGGTGGTATACAGAAAAGATAGCCCTATTTGGTAAAAGACCAAGTCCATATTATCGCAGGAACAGCTCAAATAAGCAAAGAGAAACAACAGTCCATCATTACTTTAAGACATGAAGGTCAGTCAATACGGAACATTTTGGAAGTCTCTTCAAGTGCAGTCGCAAAAACCATTAAGGTCTGTGATGAAACTGGCTCTCACGAGGACCGCCACAGGAAAGGAAGACCCAGAGTTCCCTCTGCTGCAGAGGATAAGTTCATTAGAGTTACCAGCCTCAGAAATTGCAGCCCAGATAAATGCTTCACAGAGTTCAAGTAGCAGACACATCTCAACATCAACTGTTCAGAGGAGACTGTGTGAATCAGGCCTTCATGGTCGACTTGCTGCAAAGAAACCTCTACTAAAGGACATCAATAAGAAGAAGAGACTTGCTTGAGCCAAGAAACACGAGCAATGGACATTAGACCAGTGGAAATGTGTCATTTGGTCTGATGAGTCCAAATTGGAGATTTTTGGTGCCAACCGCCGTGTCTTTGTGAGACGCAGAATAGGTGAACAGATCTCTGCATGTGTGGTTCCAACTGTGAAGCATGGAGGAGGAGGTGTGATGGTGCTTTGCTGGTGACATTGTCTGTGATTTATTTAGAATTCCAGGCACACTTAACCAGCATGTCTACCACAGCATTCTGCAGTGATACGCCATCCCATCTGGTTTGCACTTAGTGAGACTATCATTTGTTTTTCAACAGGACAATGACCCAAAACACACCTCCAGGCTGTGTAAGGGCTATTTGACCAAGAAGGACAGTGACAGAGTGCTGCATCAGATGACATGGCCTCCAAAATGACCTGACCTAAACCCAATTGAGATGGTTTGGACCGTGCAGTGAAGGAAAAGCGGTAGTGCTCAGTATATGTGGGAACTGCTTCAAGACTGTTGTAAAAGCATTCCTCATGAAGCTGGTTGAGAGAATGCCAAGAGTGTGCAAAGCTGTCATCAAGGCAAATGCTGGCTACTTTGAAGAATCTCAAATCTAAAATATATTTAGATTTATCACTTTTATCACTTTTATCACTTTTTTTTTTTTCGGTTACTACATGATTCCATATGTGTTATTTCATAGTTTCAAAGTCTTCACTATTATTCTACAATGTAGAAATGTAGAAAAAAAACATTAAATAAAGAAAAACCCTAGAATGAGTAGGTGTGTCCAAACTTTTGAATGGTACTGTATATCGAAACAGATGCACAAACACTTAATACGTACTAGAAAAAAATAGATGGAGAGACACAGAGAGAGTAGATTAGAGATCATTAATAATCCAAAACAGATCAGAGATCATTAATAATCCAAAACAGATTAGAGATCATTAATAATCCAAAAGAGATTAGAGATCATTAATAATCCAAAAGAGATCAGAGATTATGAATAATCCAAAAGAAATCAGAGATCATTAATAATCCAAAAGAGATCAGAGATCATTAATAATCCAAAACAGATCAGAGATTATTAATAATCCAACAGATACCGAGCTCAACTCAACAATATAGGTAATTGAATCATGACTCACTGGAGCTTCGTCGCCTGCAGCCAATACGAAGAGGCTGACCTTCAGGTAACCTTTGGCCCCGGCCGAGAGGTCGTCAGGGTCAGAGAGGAGGAGCCACTTCCTCAAGAAGGCGTGTCCTAGAGGAAAAAGAGCATTGTGGGAGAATGAGTACTTCCTACTTATGGCTGATAGTACAGCTGAATTACGTTGAAATTATTAGGACATTGACAATGAGTGATTTGATATGATTGCAATTTGTTCCATCAAAATACATTTTGAGGTAAAATACACATGTACCAAATAAGAAAATACAAGATAAATGGGTTTCCATCTCATTTTCAACTCTACTGAGGATTTTCTCACCCAAAATAAATGGTATTTGCATGTGCGCTGTTGGCTAGAGCCTACATGATGATATTATAATCGAGATGAAAGAGCAAGATTATTTTTATTTCTCAAACATCAGCCAAGCATCGATTATCATGCCACCCAAATCAAACCCACAATAATTATTGGAAAAGAGCAGCAAGCTCATCACCGTGCACACTTTCACCACTGTGCGAAGTTCACCATCATCACCATCATTCACCATCATTCACCATCATCACCATCATTCATCATCATTCACCATCATCACCATCATCACCATCATTCACCATCATTCACCATCATTCACCATCATTCACCATCATCACCATCATTCACCATCATTCACCATCATCACCATCATTCACCATCATCACCATCATTCACCATCATTCACCATCATTCACCATCATCACCATCATTCACCATCATCACCACCATTCACCATCATCACCATCATTCACCATCATCACCATCATTCACCATCATCACCATCATTCACCATCATTCACCATCATTCACCATCATTCACCATCATTCACCATCATTCACCATCATCACCATCATTCACCATCATTCACCATCATCACCATCATTCACCATCATCACCATCATTCACCATCATCACCATCATTCACCATCATTCACCATCATCACCATCATTCACCATCATCACCATCATTCACCATCATTCACCATCATTCACCATCATCACCATCATTCACCATCATCACCACCATTCACCATCATCACATCATTCACCATCATTCACCATCATTCACCATCATTCACCATCATTCACCATCATTCACCATCATCACCATCATTCACCATCATCACCATCATTCACCATCATTCACCATCATTCACCATCATTCACCATCATTCACCATCATCACCATCATTCACCATCATTCACCATCATCACCATCATCACCATCATTCACCATCATCACCATCATTCACCATCATTCACCATCATCACCATCATTCACCATCATTCACCATCATTCACCATCATCACCATCATTCACCATCATCACCATCATTCACCATCATTCACCATCATTCACCATCATCACCATCATTCACCATCATTCACCATCATCACCATCATTCACCATCATCACCATCATTCACCATCATTCACCATCATCGCCATCATCGCCATCATCACCATCATTCACCATCATTCACCATCATCACCATCATCACCATCATTCACCATCATCACCATCATGTATTTCATCTGTAGCCTAATAAACCGTGTGATTTCCAGACTGCACAACATGTCGCTGGGGAATTCCATGTCGACTTTGATATGATGGTTACCATATCAGTATTTGTCCATAAAAGCGTTTCCACCAACATCTTCATTTTAATTTCAGTGATCACATGTAATTGTTTCCTGTTATTGTGAACTGTAGGCTATATAACGAAAAAAAACGCTCAATTGAAGGACAGTCGCATCGTTCTTTTTGTAGGTGATTCTGGCTAATAAAAGCATCATGAATTGTTCGCAACATAAACCAGCCTATTATCTCTGTAGCTCATTCATGTATTGGTGATGAGTAATAACCAACATGACAACATGAGATTAGAGTAATAACCAACATGATAACATGACATTAGAGTAACAACAACATGATAACATGAGATTAGAGTAATAACCAACATGATAACATGACATTAGAGTAACAACAACATGATAACATGAGATTAGAGTAATAACCAACATGATAACATGAGATTAGAGTAATAACCAACATGATAACATGAGATTAGAGTAACAACAACATGATAACATGAGATTAGAGTAACAACAACATGATAACATGAGATTAGAGTAACAACAACATGATAACATGAGATTAGAGTAACAACAACATGATAACATGAGATTAGAGTAACAACAACATGATAACATGAGATTAGAGTAACAACCAACATGATAACATGAGATTAGAGTAATAACCAATATGACAACATGAGATTAGAGTAACAACCAACATGATAACAGAGTAATAACCAACATGATAACATGGGATTAGAGTAATAACCAACATGATAACATGAGATTAGAGTAACAACAACATGATAACATGAGATTAGAGTAATAACCAACACGATAACATGAGATTAGAGTAACAACAACATGATAACATGAGATTAGAGTAACAACCAACATGATAACATGAGATTAGAGTAATAACCAACATGATAACATGAGATTAGAGTAACAACCAACATGATAATGCATTAGAGTAATAACCAACATGATAACATGAGATTAGAGTAACAACCAACATGATAACATGATATTGGGGTGGGGCGGCAGGGTAGCCTAGTGGTTAGAGTGTTGGGCTAGTAACAGGAAGGTTGCAAATTCAAATCCCGAGCTGACAAGGTACAAATCTGTCGTTCTGCCCCTTAACAGGTAGTTAACCCACTGTTCCTAGGCCGTCATTGAAAATAAGAATTTGTTCTTAACTGACTTAGTTTTAAAAAAACAAAAATTTGAGTAATAACCAACATGATAACATGAGATTAGAATAATAACCAAAATCAAATTACAGCTAGGTGGTTTGCTTGTAAAACTGTGATGACAACAGGCAACAGGCAAAGACAACATACATGAGATTAAATAGTCAAAGCTGTCATCGAGGAAAAGGGTGGCTACTTCGAAGAATCTAAAATATATTTTGATTTGTGTAACACTTTTTTTGGTTACTTCATGATTCCATACGTGTTATTTCATAGTTTTGATGTCTTCACTATTATTCAACAATGTAGAAAATAGTAAAAAATAAGGACAAACCCTTGAATGAGTAGGTGTGTCCAAACTTCTGACTGGTATTGTATATATTTAGTTTACCAAATACTGTTCGGTTTCCATCACAGCTGTCGTGACTTTTTTTTAATACAGTATGACTTTACTTTGACTTTACAGTATGACTTTACTTTGAAAACTGTGGATGGAATTTTAGTAAATAAGTCATATTGCATTATTTTTTAAAGCACAACAGCTGTGATGGAAAGAGGATGATTCGGTATAATTTAATAAATGCTGACAGATCATTTGTTTTGTTTGGCATGGTGGGATCTAAAATGAATTATGAAGGAAATGGGTGTGGAAACGCTTTTATGCGCAAATATTTGATTTAATAACCAAATCACATCGAAGTTAACTTGGGAGAGTCGTGATGGTGTGGTGTGTTGGTCCTCCCACTACGACGAGGGGAAAAAAACATGCAGTTTATTAGGCTAAAGACGAAATAAGATATGAAGAACTTCACAGGGAGGTTGTTTTTTTTGGGGTTGTGCCGTGGCGGAGATCTTTGTGGGCTATACTCAGCCTTGTCTCAGGATGGTAAGTTGGTGGTTGAAGATATCCCTCTAGTGGTATGGGGGCTGTGCTTTGGCAAAGTGGGTGGGGTTATATCCTTCCTGTTTGGCCCTGTCCGGGGGTGTCCTCGGATAGGGCCAAAGTGTCTCCTGACCCCTCCTGTCTCAGCCTCCAGTATTTATGCTGCAGTAGTTTATGTGTCGGGGGGCTGGGGTCAGTTTGTTATATCTGGAGTACTTCTCCTGTCCTATCCGGTGTCCTGTGTGAATTTAAGTATGCTCTCTCTAATTCTCTCTTTCTCTCTCTCGGAGGACCTGAGCCCTAGGACCATGTCTCAGGACTACCTGACATGATGACTCCTTGCTGTCCCCAGTCCACCTGACCGTGCTGCTGCTCCAGTTTCAACTGTTCTGCCTTATTATTATTTGACCATGCTGGTCATTTATGAACATTTGAACATCTTGGCCATGTTCTGTTATAATCTCCACCCGGCACAGCCAGAAGAGGACTGGCCACCCCTCATAGCCTGGTTCCTCTCTAGGTTTCTTCCTAGGTTTTGGCCTTTCTAGTGAGTTTTTCCTAGCCACAGTGCTTCTACACCTGCATTGCTTGCTGTTTGGGGTTTTAGGCTGGGTTTCTGTACAGCACTTTGAGATATCAGCTGATGTACGAAGGGCTTTATAAATACATTTGATTTGATTTGACCTAGTCAATGAGTAATGATAAGATGGCTTTATACAGGGGTACCAGTACTGAGTAATGATAACATGGCTTTATACAGGGGGTACCAGTACTGAGTCAATGTGCAGGAGAACAAGGTAATGGAGGTAGTAGATATGTACATATAGGTCCAGGGTCAAGTAACTAGGCAACAGGATAGGTAATTGACAGTAGCAAATATAAATACATTTGAGGTGAAAGTGAGTGAAAGGGGGAAGAGCTTTCTAATAAATATCGAAGGTCTTATTCTGGTGACATCGATGCTTGGCAGCCGTTCATTTTGTGTGTTGTGTTACGTTTTTTATCTGCAATAAGTACTGTACAGTACACCGACATTAAACTACACCGACATTAAACTACACAGACATTAAACTACACCGACATTAAACTACACCGACATTAAACTACACAGACATTAAACTACACAGACATTAAACTACACCGACATTAAACTACACCGACATTAAACTACACCGACATTAAACTACACAGACATTAAACTACACCGACATTAAACTACACAGACATTAAACTACACAGACATTAAACTACACAGACATTAAACTACACAGACATTAAACTAACTTAAACTACACACATTAAACTACACAGACATTAAACTAACACACAGACATTAAACTACACAGACATTAAACTACACAGACATTAAACTACACAGACATTAAACTACACAGACATTAAACTACACAGACACACATTAAACTACACCGACATTAAACTACACAGACATTAAACTACACAGACATTAAACTACACCGACATTAAACTACACAGACATTAAACTACACAGACATTAAACTACACAGACATTAAACTACACAGACATTAAACTACACAGACATTAAACTACACAGACATTAAACTACACCGACATTAAACTACACAGACACTAACTACATTAAACTACACAGACATTAAACTACACAGACATTAAACTACACAGACATTAAACTAAACTACACAGACATTAAACTACACAGACATTAAACTACACAGACACTAAACTACACAGACACTAAACTACACAGACACTTAAAGACACTACACAGACACTAACTACACAGACACTAAACTACACAGACACTAAACTACACAGACATTAAACTACACAGACATTAAACTACACAGACATTAAACTACACAGACACTAACTACACAGACACTAACTACACAGACACTAACAGACACTAAACTACAGACACTAACTACACAGACACTAACTACACAGACACTAAACTACACAGACATTAAACTACACAGACATTAAACTACACAGACATTAAACTACACAGACATTAAACTACACAGACATTAAACTACACAGACATTAAACTACACAGACATTAAACTACACAGACATTAAACTACACAGACATTAAACTACACAGACATTAAACTACACAGACATTAAACTACACAGACACTAACTACACAGACACTAAACTACACAGACACTAAACTACACAGACACTAAACTACACAGACATTAAACTACACAGACATTAAACTACACAGACACTAACTACACAGACATTAAACTACACAGACACTAACTACACAGACACTAACTACACAGACACTAACTACACAGACACTAAACTACACAGACATTAAACTACACCGACATTAAACTACACAGACATTAAACTACACAGACATTAAACTACACAGACATTAAACTACGCAGACATTAAACTACACAGACACTAACTACACAGACACTAACTACACAGACATTAAACTACACAGACACTAACTACACAGACACTAACTACACAGACACTAACTACACAGACACTAACTACACAGACACTAACTACACAGACACTAAACTACACAGACATTAAACTACACAGACATTAAACTACACAGACACTAAACTACACAGACATTAAACTACACAGACACTAAACTACACAGACACTAAACTACACAGACACTAAACTACACAGACACTAAACTACACAGACACTAACTACACAGACACTAAACTACACAGACACTAAACTACACAGACACTAAACTACACAGACACTAAACTACACAGACACTAAACTACACAGACACTAAACTACACAGACACTAAACTACACAGACACTAAACTACACAGACACTAAACTACACAGACACTAAACTACACAGACATTAAACTACACCGACATTAAACATTAAACTACAGACATTAAACTACACAGACATTAAACTACACAGACATTAAACTACACAGACATTAAACTACACAGACACTAACAGACATTAAACTACACAGACACTAAACTACACAGACACTAACTAAACACAGACACTAAACTAACTAAACTACACAGACACTACACTAAACTACACAGACAAACTAACTACACAGACACTAAACTACACAGACACTAACTACACAGACACTAAACTACACAGACACTAAACTACACAGACACTAAACTACACAGACACTAAACTACACAGACACTAAACTACACAGACACTAAACTACACAGACACTAAACTACACAGACACTAACACTAAACACAGACACTAAACTACTACTACAGACACTAAACTACACAGACACTAAACTACACAGACACTAAACTACACAGACACTAAACTACACAGACACTAAACTACACAGACACTAAACTACACAGACACTAAACTACACAGACACTAAACTACACAGACACTAAACTACACAGACACTAAACTACACAGACACTAAACTACACAGACACTAACTACACAGACACTAACTACACAGACACTAACTACACAGACACTAAACTACACAGACACTAAACTACACAGACATTAAACTAAACACAGACACTAAACTACACAGACACTTAAACTACACAGACACTAAACTACACAGACACTAAACTACACAGACACTAAACTACACAGACACTAAACTACACAGACACTTAAACTACACAGACACTAAACTACACAGACACTTAAACTACACAGACATAAACTACACAGACACTACTACACAGACACTTACAAGACTACTACAGACACTAAACTACACAGACACTAAACTACACAGACACTAAACTACACAGACACTAAACTACACAGACACTAAACTACACAGACACTAAACTACACAGACACTAAACTACACACTAACTACACAGACACTAAACTACACAGACACTAAACTACACAGACACTAAACTACACAGACACTAAACTACACAGACACTAAACTACACAGACACTAAACAGACACAACTACACAGACACTAAACTACACAGACACTCAAACTACACAGACACTCAACTACACAGACACTAAACTACACAGACACTAAACTACACAGACACTAAACTACACAGACACTAAACTACACAGACACTAAACTACACAGACACTAAACTACACAGACACTAAACTACACAGACACTCACTACACAGACACTCACTACACAGACACTCACTACACAGACACTCACTACACAGACACATCTGTACATCTGGAGGAAACATACCACTGGTGGGGAAATGCCCACACTTCCTTCATGTGGATTCTAGAATATTCACGTTAAAAATCTTTCCCCAATTGGATAGAAACCTAGTA
>NC_056438.1:5886157-5911157 GCF_018296145.1 Oncorhynchus tshawytscha | reverse complement strand
GTGTGTGTGTGTGTGTGTGTGTGTGTGTGTGTGTGTGTGTGTGTGTGTGTGTGTGTGTGTGTGTGTGTGTGTGTGTGTGTGTGTGTGTGTGTGTGTGTGTGTGTGTGTGAGACTGTGTGTGTGTGTGTGTGTGTGTGTGTGTGTGTGTGTGAGACTGTGTGTGTGTGTGTGACTGTGTGTGTGTGTGACTGTGTGTGTGTGTGTGTGTGTGTGTGTGTGTGTGTGTGTGTGTGTGTGTGTGTGTGTGTGTGTGTGTGTGTGTGTGTGTGTGTGTGTGTGAGACTGTGTGTGTGACTGTGTGTGTGTGTGTGACTGTGTGTGACTGTGTGTGAGACTGTGTGTGTGTGTGTGTGACTGCGTGTGTGTGTGACTGTGTGTGACTGTGTGTGACTGTGTGTGTGTGTGAGACTGTGTGTGTGTGTGAGACTGTGTGTGTGTGTGTGTGTGTGTGTGTGAGAGAGACTGTGTGTGTGACTGTGTGTGACTGTGTGTGAGACTGTGTGTGTGTGTGTGTGTGTGTGTGACTGCGTGAGAACATTAGAACAACAAGAGGTCATATCAAATGTTATTAGTCGTGTATTCAGGTGCAGCAAAATGTGTGTTTGTGTGTGACTGCGTGTGTGACTGCGTGTGTGACTGTGTGTGTGTGTGTGTGTGTGTGACTGCGTGTGTGACTGCGTGTGTGTGTGTGTGTGACTGCGTGTGTGTGTGACTGCGTGTGTGTGACTGCGTGTGTGTGTGTGACTGCGTGTGTGTGTGTGACTGCGTGTGTGTGTGACTGCTTGTGTGTGTGTGACTGCGTGTGTGTGTGTGACTGCGTGTGTGTGACTGCGTGTGTGTGACTGCGTGTGCGTGTGACTGCGTGTGTGTGTGTGTGTGTGTGTGTGTGTGTGTGTGTGTGAGACTGCGTGTGCGTGTGAGATTGCGTGTGCGTGTGAGATTGCGTGTGCGTGTGAGAGACCGCGTGTGTGTGTGTGAGACTGCATGTGTGTGTGAGACTGCATGTGTGTGTGAGACTGTATGTGTGTGTGAGACTGTGTGTGAGACTGCGTGTGTGACTGCGTGCGTGCAACAGTGTGTGTGTGTGACTGCGTGCGTGCAACAGTGTGTGTGTGTGACTGTGTGCGTGCAACAGTGTGTGTGTGACTGCGTGCGTGCAACAGTGTGTGTGTGTGACTGCGTGCGTGCAACAGTGTGTGTGTGTGACTGTGTGCGTGCAACAGTGTGTGTGTGTGACTCACCCCAGTATTGTTCCTCTTGGTATCCAGTAGAGACACAGTGAAGCTAGCAGCCAGGTTAGAGGAGTTGAGGATGTCCCTGAGAGCCACTCGACTCTCCCCCAGGAACCTAGAAACAGAGAGAAGAAACACAGACAGACAGGAGGAGTGGAAGAGGGAAGGCAGAGCAGTAGAATACAGGATATGAGTCAGACAGTCTGACATTATAGCATTCTGACGTTCTAACAATCTAGCATTCTCACATTCGAAAAATTCTAGCATTCTAACATTCTAGCATTCTCACATTCTAGCAATCTAACATTCTCACATCCGAAGATTCTAGCATTCTATCACTCACATTCTAAAATTCTCACATGGCTGACGTAATGTTTCCCATACAGACATCTCCCTGTCTCACCTGTAGTCACACAGACACAGCTGAGGACAGTATGGGAAACATTACGTCAGCCATCCGTCTGCCCTCTCTCATCTGTAACCACAGTTTCCAGCTACTGTGAGAATATTGAACCATAGAGAGGCTCGCTGGAAATCCCAGAGGGCAGCTGTCTATTCAGCTACTCAGTTATTCAATAGCCATTAGCGATCCTACTGGCCAGTGAAATGGAGACAGTAAAGCAATGCTAATGCACTAAGAATGTTAGAATGCTAGAAAGTTAGAATGTTAGAATGCTACAATGTTAGAATGCTAGAAAGTTAGAATGTTAGAATGCTACAATGTTAGAATGCTAGAAAGTTAGAATGTTAGAATGCTACAATGTTAGAATGCTAGAAAGTTAGAATGTTAGAATGCTACAATGTTAGAATGCTAGAATTTTAGAATGCTAGAATGTTAGCACGCTAGAATGTTAGAATGTTAGCACGCTAGAATGTTAGAATGCTAGAATGTGAGAATGCTAGAATGCTACAACGCTAGGATGCTAGAATGATAGAAAGTTAGAATGTTGGAATGCTAGAATGTTGGAATGCTAGAATGTTGGAATGCTAGAGTGTTCGGATGTTCGAATGCTAGAATGTTCAGATGTG
Source organism: Oncorhynchus tshawytscha (assembly GCF_018296145.1). Taxonomy (NCBI): domain Eukaryota; kingdom Metazoa; phylum Chordata; class Actinopteri; order Salmoniformes; family Salmonidae; genus Oncorhynchus; species Oncorhynchus tshawytscha. The sequence goes on along the minus strand of NC_056438.1, from coordinate 5,908,896 downwards.
AGAATGCTAGAATGTTAGAATGCTAGAATGTTCGGATGTGAGAATGTTAGAATGCTAGAATGTGAGAATGTTAGAATGCTAGAATGTGAGAATGTGAGAATGTTAGAACGCTAGAATGTTGGAATGCTAGAATGCTAGAATTTTAGAATGCTACAATTCTAGGATGCTAGAATGCTAGATTGTTAGAATGCTAGCTTGTTAGAATGCTAGAATATTTGAATGCTAGAATGTGAGAATTCTAGAATGCTAGAATGTGAGAATGTGAGAATGTTGGAATGCTAGAATGTTGGAATGCTAGAATGCTAGAATGTTGGATTGCTAGAATTTTAGCAATGCTAGAATGTTAGCATGCTAGGATGCTAGAATGTGAGAATGCTAGAATGTTAGAATGTGAGAATGCTAGAATGTTAGAATGCTAGAATGTGAGAATGTTAGAACGTTAAAACGCTATAATGTTAAAATGTTATAATGCTAAAATGTGATTATACTAGAATGTGTGAATGTTAGAATGCTAGAATGTTAGATTGTTGGAATACTAGAATGTTAGAATGTTAGAATGCTCGAATGTTAGCATGCTGGAATGCTAGAATCTTAGCATGCTAGAATCCTAGAATGTTAGCATGCTAGAATGCTAGAATGTTAGAATGCTAGAATGTTGGAATGCTAGAATGTGAGAACGCTAGAATGTGTGAATGCTAGAGTGCTAGAATGTGAGAATGCTACATTGCTAGATTGTGAGAATGCTAGATTGTTAGAATGTTAGAATGCTAATATGTTAGAATGTTAGCATGCTAGAATGTGAGAATGTAAGAATGCTAAAATGTTAGCATGCTATAATGTTAGAATGCTAGTATGCTAGAATGTTAGCATGCTAGAATGTGAGAATGCTAGAATGCTAGAATTCTAGAATGTGAGAATGCTAGAATGTTAACATGCTAGAATGTTAACATGCTAGAATTTTAGAATGCTAGAATGCTAGAATGTTAACATGCTAGAATGTTAGAATGCTAGAATGTGAGAATGCTAGAATGCTAGAATGTTAAAATGCTAGAATGTTAGACTGCTAGAATGTTAGAATGCTGGAATGCGAGAATGGTCGAATTTGAGAATGCTAGAATGTTAGAGTGTGAGAATGCTAGAATGTGAGAATGTGAGAATGCTGAATGCTAGAATTTGTGAATGCTAGAATGCTAGTATGCTATATTGTTAGAATGTTAGAACGCATAATGTTAGAATGTGAGAAGGCTAGAATGTGAGAATGCTAGATTGTTAGAATGCTAGAATGTGAGAAGGCTAGAATGTGAGAATGCTAGATTGTTAGAATGCTGGAATGTGAGAATGCTAGAATGTGAGAATGCTATATTGTTAGAATTTTAGAAGGCTATAATGTTAGAATGTTAGAATGCTAGAATTCTAGAATGTGTGAATCCTAGAATGCTAGAAAAATAGATTGTGAGAATGCTAGAATGCTAGATCGTGAGAATGCTAGAATGCTGGAATGTGAGAATGCTAGAATGTGAGAATGCTAGAATGTGAGAATGCTAGAATGTGAGGCTAGAATGCTAGAATGTTAGAATGCTGGAATGTTAGAATGTGAGAATGTGAGAATAATAGAATGTTAGAATGTGAGAATGCTAGAATGTTAGAATGCTTTGAATTCTAGAATGTGAGTATCCTAGAATGTTAGAATAATAGAATGTGAGAATGCTAGAATGCTAGAACGTGAGAATGCTAGAATGCTGAGGTGCTAGAATGCTAGAATGTTAGAATGTGAGAATGCTGGAATGCTAGAATGTTAGAATTCTAGAATGTTGGAATGTGAGAATACTAGATTGCTAGAATGTGAGAATGCTAGAATGTGAGAATGCTAGAATCTGAGAATGCTAGAATGTGAGAATGCTAGAATGCTCCATACATTCTCTCATGCCTGGTGTAATTCCAACCTGTCCTTGAACAGAGCTGGGCACTATTTACTAGACTCCTTAAGACCTATGTTGACTTGTGCCCTATTGTTCAAAACCTTAAGGCAGCAGGGAAGCTAATCAGCTATTCAGGAGCTATTAACAAGCATTGTCTTGTTATATGGAGACGATACTAACACTGCCAGAATGTTCCAGGGGAGACAATGGAAACCTGACGAGTGATTGGAACACGATCGACATTCTAACGGTACACCTGGGGATTCGAACAAAAACAATGCATTCTGGGAGTGTTCCATCATTGGCAATTTCCTTAGAGAACATGTTCATTAATGAGCAGTAAACAGGTTACAGGTTGTTCAATAAAACAACAACAACATCAACAATATGGGGCATAGAGAAGTTGATACCATGGCTCTGTTACCTACTTCAACCAAAACCCTCGAAGTGTTTATAGATCAAGAGGACTGAATAAACGTCAGCAATATGGCATTAATACTACATTGCGGACACCTATCCAGCACCGTCAGATCTTTGAAGGAATCAAGCACAACGTTACCCACGAAGGCATCTTAACTGCTATTGGCAGAGCCACCGTACAGATCAGGAAGTGTTACCATGGCGAGTAAACAGGAAGTCCCATGTTTACGTGACTCCTCCCTCTCTCTGGCTGCATCGCCCCCTGATAACAAGGCCACATTCCGTAGATTCCGCAGCCCAAACTTCATTCTGATCTACAAACTAATCGTTTTTACCATCCTGGGTAAAAATGATGGTAAAAACATCTTGGGCCTAAAAGCATAAAGCTTTAGCTCAGCGGACTGACCCAGCCTTGCAGCAAGAGATCCTGGGTTCGAACCTGGTCAGTGACAATTACATGTAGCTTAGTCATACATTGTATCGTGGTCACTAGCGTGGTCTCAAATCTGTTCATAATGTATTGAACACTCCTACGGTCATCTGCCACACCAAACAGATCAGTCCCTCTTTGGAATTCTCTCAGCTTGTCCGTCAAAAAAAAACGTCCGAAGGGAAGTTCCTCAGAGAGACCAACTCCCCCCCAAACCCTGTCTTTGAGTAGAATAGACCGGTCAATCCTCCCTTCTGTCCAATATCACAATGGAGCATTCCTTATGTGTTTTCCTGCTGTTATCAGGAGGAATGATCAAACAACTATGAAAGCTAACGATAACTTCCCAACTCACACACACTTTCCCAACGCTGTCTATTCTGGGAACTGAGGACACTTTCCTGATGCTGTCCTTTCTGGGAACTGAGGACACTTTCCTGATGCTGTCCTTTCTGGGAACTGAGGACACTTTCCTGATGCTGTCTATTCTGGGACCTGAGGACACTTTCCTGATGCTGTCTATTCTGGGACCTGAGGACACTTTCCTGATGCTGTCTATTCTGGGACCTGAGGACACTTTCCTGATGCTGTCCTTTCTGGGAACTGAGGACACTTTCCTGATGCTGTCCTTTCTGGGAACTGAGGACACTTTCCTGATGCTGTCCTTTCTGGGAACTGAGGACACTTTCCTGATGCTGGCCTTTCTGGGAACTGAGGACACTTTCCTGATGCTGTCTATTCTGGGACCTGAGGACACTTTCCTGATGCTGTCTATTCTGGGAACTGAGGACACTTTCCAAGTGCTGTCTATTCTGGGACCTGAGGACACTTTCCTGATGCTGTCTATTCTGGGACCTGAGGACACTTTCCTGATGCTGTCTATTCTGGGACCTGAGGACACTTTCCTGATGCTGTCTATTCTGGGACCTGAGGACACTTTCCAAGTGCTGTCTATTCTGGGACCTGAGGACACTTTCCTGATGCTGTCCTTTCTGGGACCTGAGGACACTTTCCAAGTGCTGTCTATTCTGGGAACTGAGGACACTTTCCTGATGCTGTCCTTTCTGGGAACTGAGGACACTTTCCTGATGCTGTCCTTTCTGGGAACTGAGGACACTTTCCAAGTGCTGTCTATTCTGGGAACTGAGGACACTTTCCTGATGCTGTCCTTTCTGGGAACTGAGGACACTTTCCTGATGCTGTCTATTCTGGGACCTGAGGACACTTTCCTGATGCTGTCCTTTCTGGGACCTGAGGACACTTTCCTGATGCTGTCTATTCTGGGACCTGAGGACACTTTCCTGATGCTGTCTATTCTGGGACCTGAGGACACTTTCCAAGTGCTGTCTATTCTGGGACCTGAGGACACTTTCCTGATGCTGTCTATTCTGGGACCTGAGGACACTTTCCTGATGCTGTCCTTTCTGGGACCTGAGGACACTTTCCAAGTGCTGTCTATTCTGGGACCTGAGGACACTTTCCTGATGCTGTCCTTTCTGGGAACTGAGGACACTTTCCAAGTGCTGTCTATTCTGGGACCTGAGGACACTTTCCTGATGCTGTCTATTCTGGGACCTGAGGACACTTTCCAAGTGCTGTCTATTCTGGGACCTGAGGACACTTTCCTGATGCTGTCCTTTCTGGGACCTGAGGACACTTTCCAAGTGCTGTCTATTCTGGGACCTGAGGACACTTTCCTGATGCTGTCCTTTCTGGGAACTGAGGACACTTTCCAAGTGCTGTCTATTCTGGGACCTGAGGACTCTTTCCTGATGCTGTCTATTCTGGGAACTAAGGACACTTTCCTGATGCTGTCCTTTCTGGGAACTGAGGACACTTTCCAAGTGCTGTCTATTCTGGGAACTGAGGACACTTTCCTGATGCTGTCTATTCTGGGACCTGAGGACACTTTCCAAGTGCTGTCTATTCTGGGAACTGAGGACAGTTTCCTGATGCTGTCTATTCTGGGACCTGAGGACACTTTCCAAGTGCTGTCTATTCTGGGACCTGAGGACACTTTCCTGATGCTGTCTATTCTGGGACCTGAGGACACTTTCCTGATGCTGTCTATTCTGGGACCTGAGGACACTTTCCTGATGCTGTCCATTCTGGGACCTGAGGACACTTTCCTGATGCTGTCTATTCTGGGACCTGAGGACACTTTCCAAGTGCTGTCTATTCTGGGACCTGAGGACACTTTCCTGATGCTGTCCTTTCTGGGACCTGAGGACACTTTCCAAGTGCTGTCTATTCTGGGAACTGAGGACACTTTCCTGATGCTGTCCTTTCTGGGAACTGAGGACACTTTCCTGATGCTGTCCTTTCTGGGAACTGAGGACACTTTCCTGATGCTGTCCTTTCTGGGAACTGAGGACACTTTCCTGATGCTGTCTATTCTGGGAACTGAGGACACTTTCCTGATGCTGTCTATTCTGGGAACTGAGGACACTTTCCTGATGCTGTCTATTCTGGGACCTGAGGACACTTTCCTGATGCTGTCTATTCTGGGACCTGAGGACACTTTCCAAGTGCTGTCTATTCTGGGACCTGAGGACACTTTCCTGATGCTGTCTATTCTGGGACCTGAGGACACTTTCCTGATGCTGTCCTTTCTGGGACCTGAGGACACTTTCCAAGTGCTGTCTATTCTGGGACCTGAGGACACTTTCCTGATGCTGTCCTTTCTGGGAACTGAGGACACTTTCCAAGTGCTGTCTATTCTGGGACCTGAGGACACTTTCCTGATGCTGTCTATTCTGGGACCTGAGGACACTTTCCAAGTGCTGTCTATTCTGGGAACTAAGGAAGGATTTGTATTATGTGAAGTGGTGATATACAGGGCATTCGGAAAGTATTCAGAACCCTTGACATTTTCCACATTTTGTTACGTTACAGGCTTATTCTAAAATGTTTTTTTTTAAGTCTTCATGGGTATGAGGCTACAAGCTCGTCACACCTGTATTTGGGAGTTTCTCCCATTCTTCTCAGCAAATCCTCTACACCTCTGTCAGGTTGGATGGGGAGCGTCGCTGTGCTGCTATTTTCAGGTCTCTCCAGAGATGTTCAATTGGGTTCAAGTCTGGGCTCTGGCTGGGTCATTGAAGGACTTGTCCCGAAGCCCCTCCGGCATTGCCTTGACTGTGTGCTTAGGGCCTTTATCCTGTTGGAAGGTGAAACTTCACCCCAGTCTGATCCTGACTAGTCTCCCAGTCCCTGCCGCTGAACAACATCCCCACAGCATGACGCTGCCGCCACCATGCTTCACTAGTCTCCCAGTCCCTGAACAACATCCCCACAGCATGACGCTGCCGCCACCATGCTTCACTAGTCTCCCAGTCCCTGCCGCTGAACAACATCCCCACAGCATGACGCTGCCACCACCATGCTTCACTGTAGGGATGGTGCCAGGTTTCCTCCAGATGTGACACTTGGCATTCAGGCCAAAGAGTTCAATCTTGGTTTCATTAGACCAGAGAATCTTGTTTCTCAGCAGGCACTCCAAGCGGGCTGTCATGTGCCTTTTACTGAGGAGTGGCTTCCATCTGGCAACTCTACCAAAGGCCTGATTGGTGAAGCGCTGCAGAGATGGTTGTCCTTGTGGAAGGTTCTCCCATCTCCACAGAGGAACTCTGGAGCTCTGTCAGAGTGACCATCAGGTTCTTGGTCACCTCCCAATTGCTCAGTTTGACTGGGCGGCCAGCTCAAGGAAGAGTCTTGGTGGTTCCAAACGTCTTCCATTTAAGAATGATGGAGGCCACTGTGTTCTTGGGGACCTTCAATGCTGCATATATTTTTTTATACCCTTCCCCAGATCTGTGCCTCAACACAATCCCCTCTCGGAGCTCTAGGGACAATTCCTTCAACCTCATGGCTTGGTTTTTGCTCTGACATGCACTGTGGGACCTTATAGAGACAGGTGTGTGCCTTTCCAAATCATGTCCAATCAAATGAATTTACCACAGGTGGACTCCAATCAAGTTGTAGAAACATCTCAAGGATGATCAATGGAAACAGAAGGCATCTGAGCTCAATATTGAGTCTCATAGCAAAGGGTCAGAATTCTTATGTAAATAAGGTATTTTGTTTTTTATTTTTAATACATTTGCAAACATTTCTAAAAACCTGTTTTTTGCTTCATCATTATGGGGTATTGTGATGTCATTATGGGGTATTGTGATGTCATTATGGGGTATTGTGATGTCATTATGGGGTATTGTGATGTCATTATGGGGTATTGTGTGTAGATTGATGAGGGGAAAAAAATATTGAATCCATTTTAGAATAAGGCTGTAACGTAAAACAAAATGTGTAAAACGTCAAGGGTTCTGAATCATTTCCGGAATACAGTGTATTTATCTAGAAAACACTATGACCTAGCTTGGTCCCAGATCTGCGTGGACTCTCTCCAACGTGCTGTCATTGTCAAGCTAAACATGTTTTTGGTAAAGAGCTGGCAAGAGATCCGAAACAGACTGACACCCCGGACTACCAATTACCTCATTAAAAAGGTTAGCAGCTTCCCCAGGTACTTTCCGGAACTTACTGTACCTAGAAATCATTCCCGCTGTACTGTTCCTTCCCATCTTCAAAACATGAAGCTCAAACACACACTGAAACAAACACACACAAACCCTATATGTACCTGTTCCTCCCCATCTTCTCGTGATCCTTGACCACCAAATGAAGCTCAGCTCCTGAATCCAGAGGTATTCCCTTCAGGTCCCACTCAAAACCCTGACGACAGACAAATGAATTATTACTGATAGACTACAGTATATTAGAGTATTCTCACTGCTGTATATTATAAACCAGGTGGTTCGAGCCCTGAAATGCTAATTGGCTGAAAGCCGTCATTATCAGGCCATATACCACACCTCCTCGGGCCTTATTTCTTAAATACACACCTCATTCCAGACAGGGTTTATGTTATTCTTGATGACTTTTGTCTTCTTTTTCGATCCTGGAAAACAAGAGGAGAGAAGAAGAATTAGAAAATATATAATTATTTTTAAACAGAAACGCAAAACATCACAAAGTGCATCTGCTAGCGTTATCAGTGAGTGGTCCTTGCAGAGACTTGGCTAGGTAGTAATCGTGTTGGACAAAGCAGTACTTCCTGTAACATAGAGGTTCTGAGCGGTGACTTCCTGTCAATCAACATTCAAACAGGAAGCAGGAAGTAGAAACAGGAGGAGGTCAGAGTGACAGACCAAAGAAATGCCAACAGGGAGATGGATGGAGGTTATCTTATCACAGAACACTATCTCAACTTTGGTACAGAGAGAACACCCAGAGATTCAGAACCAGTCGAAAGTTCTAGAACACCTACTCATTCTAGGGTTTTTCTTTTTTCTATTTTCTACATTGAAGAATAAAAGTGAAGACATCAAAACAATGAAATAGCACATATGGAATCATGTAGGAACCAAATCAAAATATACTTTGACTGGTACTGTACACACACACACACACACACACACACACACGGAGGCTCCTCAGAGGAGGAAGTGAAGGAGCATCCTCCTCAGTGAATTTCATAAAAATACAAATTGTGAAACATTTAAAAAGTTATCCTTTTAGATAAAACACATTTTACCAAATAATTGCAGCATGAACTGACGTGTTGTCCATCCAATCAAAGGATCAGAGAATGAATCTAGTACTGAAAGCATAAGCTATAGCTAGCTAGCGCCGCAGTGCATAAAATGTGCTAAGTAATTGACTCAAAGAGAGGGAAAAAAAATAGTTGAACAGTTTTAAACAAATTAATTTCTTTACATATGAAGAAGCAAGACCAGATTGTCATTTTTTTAAACTTTCAGTTTCACTTATTTTGCTAGAAAATGTAGCTAGCTGGTTTAGCCTACTCAAACACCCTGCTCAAACAGCTAGCTAGATTAGCCTATTCAAACACCTGGCTCAAACAGAGGAATGCTATGTTAGCTAGCTAGATTAGCCTATTCAAACACCTGGCTCAAACAGAGGAATGCTATGTTAGCTAGCTAGATTAGCCTATTCAAACACCTGGCTCAAACAGAGGAATGCTATGTTAGCTAGCTAGATTAGCCTATTCAAACACCTGGCTCAAACAGAGGAATGCTATGTTAGCTAGCTAGATTAGCCTATTCAAACACCTGGCTCAAACAGAGGAATGCTATGTTAGCTAGCTAGATTAGCCTATTCAAACACCTGGCTCAAACAGAGGAATGCTATGTTAGCTAGCTAGATTAGCCTATTCAAACACCTGGCTCAAACAGAGGGATGCTATGTTAGCTAGCTAAATTAGCCTATTCAAACACCTGGCTCAAACAGAGGAATGCTATGTTAGCTAGCTAAATTAGCCTATTCAAACACCTGGCTCAAACAGAGGGATGCTATGTTAGCTAGCTGGCTATGACTATCCAACACAACCCTGGAACTCCTCCGAATCAAGGTAAGCTTTTTGGTTTTACTAATTTCAAGGCCTGATCACCAACCACAACGAGACACTCTATAGGGAGGTCAGAGACCTGGCCATGTGGTGCCAAGACAACAACCTCTGCCTCAACGTGATCAAGACAAAGGAGATGATTGTCGATTAAAGGAAAAGGAGGACCGAGAACGAGAGCATCCCGCCTGGTATGGCACCTGTTCGGCCTCCGACCGCAAGGCACTACAGAGAGTAGTGTGTATGGCCCAGTACATCACTGGGGCTAAGCTTGCTGCCACCCAGGACCTCTATACCAGGCGGTGTCAGAGAAAGGCTTTAAAAATTGTCAAAGACTCCAGCCACCCGAGTCAAAGACTGTTCTCTCTGCTATCGCATGACAAGTGGTACCGGAGCGCCAATTCTAGGTCCAGAAGGCTCCTTAACAGCTTCTACCCCCAAGCCATAACACTCCTGAACAGCAAATCAAAGGGCTACCCAGACCTCTTTTACGCTGCTGCTACTCTGTTTATAATCTATGCATAGTCACTTTACCTCTAACTACATGTAGATATTATCTCAGTTACCTCAACTAACCGGTGCCCCCGCACATGGACTCTGTACCGGTACCCCCTGTATATAGCCTCCACATTGACTCTGTTCCGTAACACCCTGTATATAGCCTCCACATTGACTCTGTACCGGTACCCCCTGTATATAGCCTCCACATTGACTCTGTACCGTAATACCCTGTATATAGCCTCCACATTGACTCTGTACCGGTACCCCCTGTATATAGCCTCCACATTGACTCTGTACCGGTACCCCCTGTATATAGCCTCCACATTGACTCTGTACCGGTACCCCCTGTATATAGCCTCCACATTGACTCTGTACCGGTACCCCTGTATATAGCCTCCACATTGACTCTGTACCGGTTCCCCCTGTATAAACAGTGGGGGCAACAAGTATTTGATACACTGCCGATTTTGCAGGTTTTCCTACTTACAAAGCGTGTAGAGGTCTGTAATTTTTATCATAGGTACACTTCAACTGTGCAAGACGGAATCTAAAACAAAAATCCAGAAAATCACATTGTATGATTTTTAAGTAATTCATTAGCATTTTATTGCATGACATAAATATTTGATCACCTACCAACCAGTAAGAATTCCGGCTCTCACAGACCTGTTAGTTTTTCTTTAAGAATCCCTCCTGTTCTCCACTCATTACCTGTATTAACTGCACCTGTTTGAACTCGTTACCTGTATAAAAGACACCTGTCCACAGACTCCAACCTCTCCACAATGATGTACCACTGTTACATTGAACTGGGTGAATGGAATATGAATGACAGTAACCTAAACCTGTCACTGTTACATTGAACTGGGTGAATGGAATATGAATGACAGTAACCTAAACCTGTCACTGTTACATTGAACTGGGTGAATATGAATGACAGTAACCTAAACCTGTCACTGTTACATTGAACTGGGTGAATATGAATGACAGTAACCTAAACCTGTCACTGTCACATTGAACTGGGTGAATGGAATATGAATGACAGTTATCCAATATGCTGTAATAGAAATAAGGCCTGAAAAAATAAATACTCCTCCCGGTACTGACCGCCAGTGGTGGGCCTTTCAAATTTGAGGATTCAACCATTTCAGCCACAGCCACTGCTGAAATATGTCCCATAGTCCCACTTCTTAGTTTCCACATGAAGAGGTGGGACTATCACTGTTGTCTGGTGGTCAGAGTCCTAAAGCACTTCCTCTTTATCAGACATGAGGGACTAGTTTTGATATCGTGTTACAGGGTTCGATTCCTGTATAGTGTTCTTTTAAAAACACCTCCACCCTTTGGAGGAAAGAGAGCGGGGCTGGTGTGTGTGTGTGTGTGTGTGTGTGTGTGTGTGTGTGTGTGTGTGTGTGTGTGTGTGTGTGTGTGTGTCTACGCTTGCATCCCGAAGCCTATCCTTAAAATACACACACCATAATTCCCAGGAAAGTGGGCAGCTTTTGATGGAATGATATCTCACCAACAGGAAGTGACGCAATGCTCACTTCCTGGTTCTGAATGAATGGTGCCTGACTTGGAAATTTCTGTCTTAAAATAGCCTCTCACACACACACACACACACACACACACACAAACAAAGCCTAAAGGAGAGCTATGGGAAGGCAATGACACAGACAGACTGTAATGATGGGGATAAGTTATTGAGGTGTGGAACACCAAGACTTCAAAAACAGGATCTGAGGATTTCCTCTCCTTAGACTCCCTCACCCTGTCTCACCTCTCTCCTGACCCTGTCTCGCCTCTCACCTCTCTCCTCTCTCCTGACCCTGTCTCACCTCTCTCCTCTCTCCTCTCTCCTGACCCTGTCTCACCTCTCTCCTCTCTCCTGTCCCTGTCTCACTCTCTCTCTCTCTCCTTTCTCCTGACCCTGTCTCACCTCTCTCCTCTCTCCCTCTCTCTCCTCCTGACCCTGTCTCACCTCTCTCCTCTCTCACCTCTCACCTCTCTCTCTCCCTGACCCTGTCTCACCTCTCTCCCACCTCTCTCCTGACCCTGTCTCACCTCTCTCCTCTCTCTCCTGACACTGTCTCATCTCTCCCTCTCTCCTGACCCTGTCTCACCTCTCTCTTCTCTCCTGACCCTGTCTCTCCTCTCTCCTGACCCACCTCTCTCCTCTCTCCTGACCCTCCTCTCTCCTCTCTCCTGACCCTGTCTCACCTCTCTCCTCACCCCTCTCTCCGCACCTCTCTCCTGAACCTCTTTCACCCCTCTCTCTCTTCACCCTCTCTTCGCTCCTCACCCCTCCCTTCCCTCCTCACCCCTCCCCTCTCTCCACTTCGTCCTGACAGATCCTCAGGTTGGCACCACAAACTCCCCCTTCTCTCTTTCTGTCTCTCAGCAACAAGAGAATAGAGCTCTCAGAACAACTCTCTCTCCCTCCCTCCCTATTTATCTCCCTCTTTCCCTCTGTGTGTTTTACCTCCTCTGCAGTATCAGCATCAGATATCAAGGCCATTTATAGACATCAGACACCGTAATTACAGAACTGCCTCACTGCTCTGACTAACCAGCTAGCTATGGAGAGAGAATTGGGGGAAACATCTCTTCTCTCTTGGGTTTGGAGATCTGTCTCACCATTCCCATGAATGCACACAGTTATATAGACACAGTTATATAGACACAGTTATATAGAGACAGTTATATAGACACAGTTATATAGACACAGTTATATAGACACAGTTATATAAAGTGGTGTAAAGTACTTAAGTAAAAATATTTGAAAGTACTACTTAAAACCTCTTAGGGCTAAAGGGCAGTGTTCGGTTGTTCAGATAAGTGACGTGCCCAAAGTAAACGGCCTGTTACTCAGGCCCAGAAGCTCGGATATGCATATAATTGGTACCATTGGATAGAAAACACTCTGAAGTTTCTACCACTATTAACATGTGAGTATTTCAGAACTGATATTGTAGGTGAAAACCCGAGGAAAATCCATCCGGAATATTTATTTTTGAGGTGACTGCTCATTCAAATGCTTGTTTATGGGAAAATCAAAGAAAATCCTCCCAGATTGCAGTTCCTAGGGCTTCCACTAGATGTCAACAGTCTTTAGAAAGGGTTTCAGGCTTGTTTTTTGAAAAATGAGCTGGAATTTGTAGTTTTTCAAGGTGGCTCTCATTTGGACTGTAGTCTTGTGGAGTGCGTGGATGAAGGCGCACTTCGTTATTTATCTCCGGTATTGAACATACTATTTTCCGTCTTAAATTTGATGTTTATTTACATATTAGGGTGCCTGAGGATTGATTAGAAACGTTGTTAGACTTGTTTGGATGACTAAACTGACTTTTTGGGGATATAAAGAAGGACTTTATAGAACAAAACAACTTTTTGTTGTGTAGCTGGGACCCTTGGGATTGCAAACAGAGGAAGATCTTCAAAGGAAAGTGATTTGTTTTATCGTTATTTCTGACTTTTGTGACGCCTCTGCTAGTTTGGAAAATGTTTTTAATGCTTTTGTGTGTGGAGCGCTGTCCTCAGATAATTGTATGCTTTCGCCGTAAAGACTTTTTGAAATCTGACAAAGCGGCTGAATTAACAAATTAAGCTTTTAAATGATGACGGACTCTTGTATGTTCATGAATGTTTAATATTACGATTTTGTCATTTGATGGCGTGCTCCAGCGATACCGAATGTTGATGATTTTGATCCCGTTAACGAGATCTGTGTGTTAACCTTTTTGGGATAGGGGGCAGCATTTTCACCTTTGGATGAATAGCGTGCCCAGAGTGAACTTCCCCCTACTCTGTCCCAGATGCTAATATATGGATATTGTTATTAGTATAGGATAGAAAACACTCTGAAGTTTCTAAAACTGTTTGAATGATGTCTGTGAGAACAGAACTCATATGGCAAAAACCTGAGAAAAAATCAAACCAGGAAGTGGGAAATTTGAGGTTTGTAGTTTTTCAACTCAGCCCCCATTGAAGACACAGGGTGGTATTAGTTATGTTTCACTTCCCAAGGCTTCCACTAGATGTCAACAGTATTTAGAACCTGTTTTGAGGATTCTACTCTAAAGGAGGGGCTCATAAGAGCTCTTTGAGTGAGTGGTCTGGCAGAGTGCCACAGCCTCGGTCTGGCAGAGTGCCACAGCCTCGGGGTCTGGCAGAGTGCCACAGCCTCGGTGTCTGGCAGAGTGCCACAGCCTCGGTGTCTGGCAGAGTGCCACAGCCTCGGTGTCTGGCAGAGTGCCACAGCCTCGGGGTCTGGCAGAGTGCCACAGCCTCGGGGTCTGGCAGAGTGCCACAGCCTCGGTCTGGCAGAGTGCCACAGCCTCGGTCTGGCAGAGAGCCACAGCCTCGGGTCTGGCAGAGTGCCTCGGGGTCTGGCAGAGTGCCACAGCCTCGGGGTCTGGCAGAGTGCCACAGCCTCGGGGTCTGGCAGAGTGCCACAGCCTCGGTCTGGCAGAGTGCCACAGCCTCTGAGGTGGGAGACTCTGTCCATAGGACAACAATCAGTCGTATATTGCACAAATCTGGCCTTTATGGAAGAGTGGCAAGAAGAAAGCCATTTCTTAAAGATATCCATAAAAAGTGTTGTTTAAAGTTTGCCACAAGCCACCTGGGAGACACACCAAACATGTGGAAGAAGGTGCTCTGGTCAGATGAAACCCAAATGGAACTTTTTGGCAACAATGCAAAATGTTATGTTTGGCGTAAAAGCAACACAGCTCATCACCCTGAACACCCCATCCCCACTGTCAAACATGGTGGTGGCAGCATCATGGTTTGGGCCTGCTTTTCATCAGCAGGGACAGGGAAGATGGTTAAAATTGATGGGAAGATGGATGGAGCCAAATACAGGACCATTCTGGAAGAAAACCTGATGGAGTCTGCAAAAGACCTGAGACTGGGACGGAGATTTGTCTTCCAACAAGACAATGATCCAAAACATAAAGCAAAATCTACAATGGAATGGTTCAAAAATAAACATATCCAGGTGTTAGAATGGCCAAGTCAAAGTCCAGACCTGAATCCAATCGAGAATCTGTGGAAAGAACTGAAAACTGCTGTTCACAAATGCTCTCCATCCAACCTCACTGAGCTCGAGCTGTTTTGCAAGGAGGAATGGGGAAAAAATGTCAGTCTCTCAATGTGCAAAACTGATAGAGACATACCCCAAGCGACTTACAGCTGTAATCACAGCAAAAGGTGGCGCTACAAAGTATTAACTTAAGGGGGCTGAATAATTTTGCACGCCCAATTTTTTAGTTTTTGATTTGTTAAAAAAGTTTGAAATATCCAATAAATGTCGTTCCACTTCATGATTGTGTCCCACTTGTTGTTGATTCTTCACAAAAAAATACAGTTTTATATCTTTATGTTTGAAGCCTGAAATGTGGCAAAAGGTCGCAAAGTTCAAGGGGGCCGAATACTTTCGCAAGGCACTGTATAGGGAATAGGGCTCTGGTCTAAAGTAGTGCACTATATAGGGAATAGGGCTTTGTTCTAAAGTAGTGCACTATATAGGGAATAGGGCTCTGGTCTAAAGTAGTGCACTATATAGGGAATAGGGATCCGGTCTATAGTAGTGCACTATGTAGGGAATAGTGTACCAGCCCTGGTCTAAAGTAGTGCACTATATAGGGAATAGGGTGCCAGCCCTGATCTAAAGTAGGGCACTATATAGGGAATAGGGTGCCAGCCTTGGTCTAAAGTAGGGCACTATATAGGGAATAGGGTGCCATTCAGGACGCACCCTAAAAAGAAAGCGTGTTTATTTACGTTGCTGAATTCCTGAAGTTGTTGCGATTCGACAGGGTCAAGTCTTGCTGAGAGAGAGAGAGCGAGACAGAGAGACAGAGAGAGCGAGACAGAGACAGAGAGAGAGACACACAGAGAGACAGAGAGAGAGCGAGACAGAGAGACACAGAGAGAGAGACACAGAGAGATCGAGACAGAGAAACAGAGACACAGAGAGAGAGAGAGACACAGAGAGACAGAGACAGACAGAGAGAGTGAGAGAAACAGAGAGACAGAGAGACAGAGACAGACAGCGAGACACAGAGCGAGAGAGAGAGAGAGAGCTGGGAGAGAGAGAGAGAGACAGAGAGACAGAGAAACAGAGACACAGAGAGAGAGAGAGACACAGAGAGACAGAGACAGACAGAGAGAGTGAGAGAAACAGAGAGACAGAGAGACAGAGACAGACAGCAAGACACAGAGCGAGAGAGAGAGAGAGAGAGAGGAGCTGGGAGAGAGAGAGAGAGAGAGAGAGAGAGCTGGGAGAGAGAGAGAGAGACAGAGAGAGAGAGAGCAGAGAGAGAGAGACAGAGAGAGAGAGAGCAGAGAGAGAGAGAGCTGGGAGAGAGAGACAGAGAGAGAGAGAGCAGAGAGAGAGAGCAGAGAGAGAGAGAGAGCAGAGAGAGAGAGACAGAGAGAGAGAGAGCAGAGAGAGAGAGACAGAGAGAGAGAGAGAGAGAGAGAGAGAGAGAGAGAGCTGGGACCAGGGACAACAACTGTCCTAACTCTATTAAGACAGAAAGTTTTCTGAGCTACACTGAGAAGAATGTAACAGGGTACCAGCAATGCAGAGAGATCCAGAGTGACAAAATAACTTTGATTTATAGAAAGGTCAGAGAAACATGACAGAGAGATGTTTCTGTCAGAGAGAGAAAACTTGGCCTTGTGGTAAAGTGCCACGTTGCCAGAGAACTAGGAGACAGAGTCAGTCTGATGGCACCAGGAACAGAGAAATGGATGGAACAGAGAGAGAGAAGAGAGCAGAACCTCCCATGTTAGTCAGAGAGAGACATTAGAGCAATGAACCAGGGTACAACAACTGTCCTAACTCTATTAAGTCCATAATAGTTTTCTGAGCTACACTGAGAAGAATGTAACAGGGTACCAGCAATGTCAGACGCTCTGATCCAGAGTGACTCAAAATAACTTTGATTTATAGAAACGGTCTGAAACATGTCACACCAACTCCATGTTTCTGTCACCTTGTGGTACGGTGCCACGTTGCCATGGGAACTAGGACCCACATGTCAGTCTGATGGCACCAGGAACAGGAAATGGATGGAACAAAGAGAGGAAGTAAGAGCAGTTAACCTCCCATGTTAGTCAGACAGACATTACCACATTAAAGGTGATGGAAAAATACAAGATAATGTACTCACCTATTATAATGTCGTTCAAAATGAAGTCATGTTTCATTCATAACATAATATGACAATAATAATTATAATGTAATACCTTATCGTTCAAAATGAAGTCATGTTTCATTCATAACATAATACGACAATAATAATTATAATGTAATACCTTATCGTTCAAAATGAAGTCATGTTTCATTCATAACATAATATGACAATAATAATTATAATGTAATACCTTATCGTTCATAATGAAATCATGTTTCATTCATAACATAATATGATAAGAATTATTGTTATTTCTTACAAGTTAAATTTACATTGATATGTTTTCATTGATAAAGAAGAGCCTAACATAATCAATCATGTGCCTTAACATAATCAATCATGTGTCTTAACATAATCAATCATGTGTCTTAACATAATCAATCATGTGCCTTAACATAATCAATCATGTGTCTTAACATAATCAATCATGTGCCTTAACATAATCAATCATGTGTCTTAACATAATCAATCATGTGTCTTAACATAATCAATCATGTGTCTTAACATAATCAATCATGTGCCTTAACATAATCAATCATGTGCCTTAACATAATCAATCATGTGCCTTAACATAATCAATCATGTTTAACATAATCAATCATGTGTCTTAACATAATCAATCATGTGTCTTAACATAATCAATCATGTGTCTTAACATAATCAATCATGTGTCTTAAAGTAATCAATAATGTGTCTTAAAGTAATGTAATAACACATCTTGTGGTAATGTATCAATTCTCTTCATCGTTTACATTATTAGCTAATAGTGAATCAACGGAGAAAACAGAAATGTCCATAATGATAACGAGGAAAACCCCCTGACCAATGAAAACACCTCCTTTTTCTTCAACCTTTTCCCATAAAGCATAGAGGTTTCTCTGAGGTAACCCAAGGTTGACATTGCTACCAAAGCACTGTTCGTTTTCTGAAATCAACCCTACATGATATACCATCTAGCCAGGGTCTGATCTGGGACACCAGGTGAGTGGAATTTCTGACCAATCAGTGACATTTATCAATCAATCAATTAACTACAAGGAAGAAAATATCTAACTGTACCTCTTACACCCGTTCACCTCTAACCCCTGACCCCTGACCCCATTACCTCTGAAGATGACGCCACACAGAGGGTCACTAAGGCGACCATCCTTCTCCCGCAGATTGCTGGCCCGTTGGATAACACACCTCAACATGGTGCCGCCGTGGCAACACACCTAGCAACGCACCCGGCGACGGTGATGACCCAAGCAACGATCACCAGTGACAATCGCACAGTGAAACCCCCCCCGGGGGGATAACCAAACTGTTACTGCTCTCCCAGGTGAGGAGAACGTCTTGACATCTCTCTCACACACACACCGTCTCCGTAATGTGTATATGAAGGTGTGTGTGTGGTACTTAGGCACCAAGTCCCAAGTGTAGAGCTTCCGTTCAACGCTAAAGAGTCTTCCACTGCCTTTCCTACCCGGTGTCTCAAGATATCTCCTTTTCACTGTCCCAAACACACAGAACGCCAGCGAGCAGGGACACACACACTCGTAGGAATGAATACCCCCCCCCCCAGCCCCAGCATCACACAAAGGAAATCTCAACATTTCCTGCTCTCTCTCCCTCTCCCTGTCTCTCTCTCTCTCTCTGTCTCTCTCTCTGTGTCTCTCTCTCTCTGTGTCTCTCTCTCTCTGTGTCTCTCTCTCTCTGTCTCTCTCTCTGTGTCTCTCTCTCTCTGTGTCTCTCTCTCTCTGTGTCTCTCTCTCTCTGTGTCTCTCTCTCTCTGTGTCTCTCTCTCTCTGTGTCTCTGTGTCTCCCAGAAACAGCTGGATTTGGACATTGATCAGAAGGGATGTTTAGTTCAGCATGTTTAGAGGATGAGCGAACACAGATCTAGGATCAGCCAGACAATACCCTAAGAAAAACGAAGAGATATATAGTTAGCATAGACATGTAAAAAGTTATACCAAAAGAGCACACAATGACAATAACAACACAGACCATATATCCCCAGTGTAAATAAATAATAAATTAAGGAACATTCACAACTGTATCTTCCTATTCCACTTCCCAGATCAGGTCAGAAGACAGCTGGGCGATTCCTGACTCATACAAAGCAGTGTGACACACACGCATAGTAGCAACACACACAGTCTCTGAAACACTCAACCAGACAGTCTCAACCAGGCAGCGCCCCCTACAGTCTCAATCAGACAGCGCCCCCTACAGTCTCAATCAGACAGTGCCCCCTACAGTCTCAACCAGCCAGTGCCCCCTACAGTCTCAACCAGACATCGCCCCCTACAGTCTCAACCAGACAGTGCCCCCTACAGTCTCAATCAGACAGCGCCCCCTACAGTCTCAACCAGACAGTCTCAACCAGACAGCGCCCCCTACAGTCTCAACCAGACAGCACCCCCTATAGTCTCAACCAGACAGCGCCCCCTACAGCATCAACCAGACAGAACCACCTAGTCTCAACCAGACAGCAAAACAGCACCTCCTACAGTATCAACCAGAGAGTCTCAACCAGACAGCCTCAACCAGACAGTGCCCCCTACAGTCTCAACAAGACAGCTCCCCCTACAGTCTCAACCAGAACGCGCCACCTACAGCCTCAACCAGACAGCGCCCCCTACAGTCTAAACCAGACAGCGCCCCCTACAGTCTCAACCAGACAGAACCACCTAGTCTCAACCAGACAGCAAAACAGCACCTCCTACAGTATCAACCAGACAGTCTCAACCAGACAGCGCCCCCTACAGTCTCAACCAGACAGCCTCAACCAGACAGTGCCCCCTACAGTCTCAACCAGACAGCTCCCCTACAGTCTCAACCACAACCCGCCACCTACAGCCTCAACCAGACAGCGCCCCTACAGTCTCAACCAGACAGCTCCCCTACAGTCTCAACCAAAACACGCCACCTACAGTCTCAACCAGACGGCGCCACCTAGTCTCAACCAGACAGAGCCCCCTAGTCTCAACCAGACAGCGCCCCTACAGTCTCAATCAGACAGCACCCCCTACAGTCTCAACCAGACAGCGCCCCCTACAGTCTCAACCAGACAGCGCCCCTACAGTCTCAAACAGACAGTGCCCCCTACAGTCACAACCAGACAGCGCCACCTAGTCTCAACCAGACAGCGCCCCTACAGTCTCAACCAGACAGCGCCCCTACAGTCTCAACCAGACAGCGCCCACTACAGTCTCAACCAGACAGCACCCCTACAGTCTCAACCAGACAGCGCCACCTACAGTCTCAACCAGACAGCGCCCCCTACAGTCTCAACCAGACAACGCCCCCTACAGTCTCAACCAGACAGCGCCCACTACAGTCTCAACCAGACAGCGCCCCCTACAGTCTCAACCAGACAGCGCCCCCTACAGTCTCAACCAGACGGCGCCAACTACAATCTCAACCAGACAGCACCCCTACAGTCTCAACCAGACAGCGCCAACTACAGTCTCAACCAGACAGCGCCCCTACAGTCTCAATCAGACAGCGCCCCTACAGTCTCAACCAGACAGCGCCCCCTACAGTCTCAACCAGACAGCGCCCCCTACAGTCTCAACCAGACAGCGCCCCCTACAGTCTCAACCAGACAGCGCCCCCTACAGTCTCAACCAGACAGCGCCCCCTACAGTCTCAACCAGACAGCGCCCCCTACAGTCTCAACCAGACAGCGCCCCTACAGTCTCAACCAGACAAAGCCCCCTAGTCTCAACCAGACAGCGCCCCTAGTCTCAACCAGACAGCGCCCCCTACAGTCTCAACCAGACAGCGCCCCCTACAGTCTCAACCAGACAGCGCCACCTAGTCTCAACCAGACAGCGCCACCTAGTCTCAACCAGACAGCGCCACCTACAGTCTCAACCAGACAGCGCCACCTACAGTCTCAACCAGACAGCGCCCCTACAGTCTCAACCAGACAGCGCCCCCTACAGTCTCAACCAGACAGCGCCCCAGTCTCACAGTCTCAACCAGACAGCACCCCTACAGTCTCAACCAGACAGCGCCCCCTACAGTATCAACCAGACAGCGCCCCCTACAATCTCAATCAGACAGCGCCCCTACAATCTCAATCAGACAGCGCCCCCTACAGTCTCAACCAGACAGTCTCAACCAGACAGCGCCCCCTACAGTCTCAACCAGACAGCGCCACCTACAGTCTCAACAGACAGCGCCCCTACAGCATCAACCAGACAGCGCCCCCTACAGTCTCAACCAGACAGCGCCCCCCACCTAGTCTCCAGACAGCGCCCCCCCCCTACAGTCTCAACCAGACAGCGCCACCTAGTCTCAACCACACAGCGCCACCTACAGTCTCAATCAGACAGCGCCCCTAGTCTCAACCAGACAGTCTCACCAGACAGCGCCCCCTACAGTCTCAACCAGACAGCGCCCCCTACAGTCTCAACCAGACAGCACCACAGCACCACCTAGTCTCAACCAGACAGCACCACAGCATCACCTAGTCTCAACCAGACAGCACCACAGCACCACCTAGTCTCAACCAGACAGCACCACAGCACCACCTAGTCTCAACCAGACAGCCTCACATCACCACCTACAGTCTCAACCAGACAGCACCACAGCACCACCTACAGTCTCAACCAGACAGCACCACAGCACCACCTACAGTCTCAACCAGACAGCCTCACATCTCAACCATCACCTACAGTCTCAACCAGACAGCACCACAGCACCACCTAGTCTCAACCAGACAGCCTCACAGCACCACCTACAGTCTCAACCAGACAGCACCACAGCACCACCTAGTCTCAACCAGACAGCACCACCTAGTCTCAACCAGACAACCATTTTTTTTTTTTTTTACATCACCACCTACAGTCTCAACCAGACAGCACCACAGCACCACCTAGTCTCACACAACCTCACATCACCACACACTCAACAGACAGCACACAGCACCACTACAGTCTCAACCAGACAGCACCACAGTCACAGACACACACAGTCTCAACCAGACAGCACCACCTAGTCTCAACCAGACAGCACCACCTAGTCTCAACCAGACAGCACCACCTAGTCTCAACCAGACAGCACCACCTAGTCTCAACCAGACATAGCAATTTAGACATGAAAACAGAAAACAAGCCACTCTTTAGGTTTCTACTATTCGACATGACCAGGCTACACCACTAGTTGTGAACATCATAACAACAGCATCGTAGAATCATGTCGCTGTATGGGTCTGGCTATGATCGAACACACCGTGGTAAAAACTGGGTTTCGCCCCAGGAATGTGTGACAGATCAGAGTCATGATGCAGCATTTTTTTTTTTTGTCATGGACCGGTGTCTGGGCGTAGAACAAGAGTGTTGTATGCATAAGCACCGTAGGCAGACCTGGCTCTCAAGAGAAGACAGGCTATGTGCACACTGAGGTGAAAACAGCTGCACTTCCTAACTTCTTGTTCAATGAATGACACATATTACACACACACATTTCACCACAGATTACACAGATCACACACAAGAACACACAACACACACACACACAAAACACACCCATATCTACACACACACACACCATCACAGCACAAGATTTGTGACCTGTTGCCACACAAACACAACCACAAGACACACACACACCATTGTAAATACAACACACACATGCTTATTTATTTTATCTCACACACTTCGTTAGAAGCATATAATAATACAAAGCTTTATAAAAACATATTTTTTCCCCCCCAGGAATGTGTGACATTTAGGGCAGAGACAACACGAGCAGTGTGTGTGTGTGTGTGTGTGTCAGGGAGAGAGGAGGGGGGATTGGGCGAGAGAACAAGAGAGAGAGTAAGAGAGAGAGAGGCCACC
>NC_056438.1:5863657-5881157 GCF_018296145.1 Oncorhynchus tshawytscha | reverse complement strand
CACAACACCTGGCACAACACCTGGCACAACACCTGGCACAACACCTGGCACAACACCTGGCACAACACCTGGCACAACACCTGGCACAACACCTGGCACAACACCTGGCACAACACCTGGCACACCTGGCACAACACCTGGCACAACACCTGGCACAACACCTGGCACAACACCTGTCTCCCATTCTTCTCTGCAGATCCTCTCAAGCTCTGTCTGGTTGGATGGGGAGCGTCGCTGCACAGCTATTTTCAGGTCTCTCTAGGTATGTTTAAACGGGTTCAAGTCCGGGCTCTGGTTGGGCCACTCAAGGACATTCAGAGACTTGTCCTGAAGCCACTCCTACCTTGTCTTGGCTGTGTGCTTAGGGTCTTTGTCCTGTTGGAAGGTGAACCTTTACCCCACTGTGAGGTCCTGAGCGCTCTGGAGCAGGTTTTCATCAAGGATTACTCTGTACTTGGCTCCGTTCATCTTTGCCTCGATCCTGACTAGTCTCCCAGTCCCTACTGCTGTAAAACATCCCCACAGCATGATGCTGCCACCACCATGCTTCACCGTAGGGATGGTGCCAGGTTTCTGCCAATTGGCATTCAGGCCAAATAGTTCAATCTTGGTTTCATCAGACCAGAGAATCTTGTTTCTCACGGTCTGAGAGTCTTTAGGTGCCTTTTGGCAAAACTCCAAGCAAATCAAATCAAATTTTATTTGTCACATACACATGGTTAGCAGATGTTAATGCGAGTGTAGCGAAATGCTTGTGCTTCTAGTTCCGACAATGCAGTAATAACCAACAAGTAATCTAACTAACAATTCCAAAACTACTGTCTTATACACAGTGTAAGGGGATAAAGAATATGTACATAAAGATATATGAATGAGTGATGGTACAGAGCAGCATAGGCAAGATACAGTAGATGGTATCGAGTACAGTATATACATATGAGATGAGTATGTAAACAAAGTGGCATAGTTAAAGTGGCTAGTGATACATGTATTACATAAGGATGCAGTCGATGATATAGAGTACAGTATATACATATGCATATGAGATGAATAATGTAGGGTAAGTAACATTATATAGGGTAGCATTGTTTAAAGTGGCTAGTGATATATTTACATAATTTCCCATCAATTTTCATTATTAAAGTGGCTGGAGTTGAGTCAGTGTCAGTGTCAGTGTGTTGGCAGCAGCCACTCAATGTTAGTGGTGGCTGTTTAACAGTCTGATGGCCTTGAGATAGAAGCTGTTTTTCAGTCTCTCGGTCCCAGCTTTGATGCACCTGTACTGACCTCGCCTTCTGGATGATAGCGGGGTGAACAGGCAGTGGCTCGGGTGGTTGATGTCCTTGATGATCTTTATGGCCTTCCTGTAACATCGGGTGGTGTAGGTGTCCTGGAGGGCAGGTAGTTTGCCCCGGTGATGCGTTGTGCAGACCTCACTACCCTCTGGAGAGCCTTACGGTTGAGGGCGGAGCAGTTGCCGTACCAGGCGGTGATACAGCCCGCCAGGATGCTCTCGATTGTGCATCTGTAGAAGTTTGTGAGTGCTTTTGGTGACAAGCCGAATTTCTTCAGCCTCCTGAGGTTGAAGAGGCGCTGCTGCGCCTTCTTCACGATGCTGTCTGTGTGAGTGGACCAATTCAGTTTGTCTGTGATGTGTATTCCGAGGAACTTAAAACTTGCTACCCTCTCCACTACTGTTCCATCGATGTGGATAGGGGGTGTTCCCTCTGCTGTTTCCTGAAGTCCACAATCATCTCCTTAGTTTTGTTGACGTTGAGTGTGAGGTTATTTTCCTGACACCACACTCCGAGGGCCCTCACCTCCTCCCTGTAGGCCGTCTCGTCGTTGTTGGTAATCAAGCCTACCACTGTTGTGTCGTCCGCAAACTTGATGATTGAGTTGGAGGCGTGCGTGGCCACGCAGTCGTGGGTGAACAGGGAGTACAGGAGAGGGCTCAGAACGCACCCTTGTGGGGCCCCAGTGTTGAGGATCAGCGGGGAGGAGATGTTGTTGCCTACCCTCACCACCTGGGGGCGGCCCGTCAGGAAGTCCAGTACCCAGTTGCACAGGGCGGGGTCGAGACCCAGGGTCTCGAGCTTGATGACGAGCTTGGAGGGTACTATGGTGTTGAATGCCGAGCTGTAGTCGATGAACAGCATTCTCACATAGGTATTGTATTCCTCTTGTCCAGATGGGTTAGGGCAGTGTGCAGTGTGGTTGAGATTGCATCGTCTGTGGACCTATTTGGGCGGTAAGCAAATTGGAGTGGGTCTAGGGTGTCAGGTAGGGTGGAGGTGATATGGTCCTTGACTAGTCTCTCAAAGCACTTCATGATGACGGATGTGAGTGCTACGGGGCGGTAGTCGTTTAGCTCAGTTACCTTAGCTTTCTTGGGAACAGGAACAGTGGTGGCCCTCTTGAAGCATGTGGGAACAGCAGACTGGTATATGGATTGATTGAATATGTCCGTAAACACACCGGCCAGCTGGTCTGCGCATGCTCTGAGGGCGCGGCTGGGGATGCCGTCTGGGCCTGCAGCCTTGCGAGGGTTAACACGTTTAAATGTCTTACTCACCTCGGCTGCAGTGAAGGAGAGACCGCATGTTTTCATTGCAGGCCGTGTCAGTGGCACTGTATTGTCCTCAAAGCGGGCAAAAAAGTTAATTTAGTCTGCCTGGGAGCAAGACATCCTGGTCCGTGACTGGGCTGGATTTCTTCCTGTAGTCTTTGATTGACTGTAGACCCTGCCACATGCCTCTTGTGTCTGAGCCGTTGAATTGAGATTCTACTTTGTCTCTGTACTGACGCTTAGCTTGTTTAATAGCCTTGCGGAGGGAATAGCTGCACTGTTTGTATTCAGTCATGTCACCAGACACCTTGCCCTGATTAAAAGCAGTGGTTCGTGCTTTCAGTTTCACACGAATGCTGCCATCAATCCACGGTTTCTGGTTAGGGAATGTTTTAATCGTTGCTATGGGAACGACATCTTCAACGCACGTTCTAATGAACTCGCACACCGAATCAGCGTATTCGTCAATGTTGTTGTCTGACGCAATACGAAACATCTCCCAGTCCACGTGATGGAAGCAGTCTTGGAGTGTGGAGTCAGCTTGGTCGGACCAGCTTGGTTGTTCCAGTGAGCCATGTTTCCGTGAAGCATAGAACGTTACAGTCTCTGATGTCCCTCTGGAATGCTACCCTTGCTCGGATTTCATCAACCTTGTTGTCAAGAGACTGGACATTGGCAAAAAGAATGCTAGGGAGTGGTGCACGGTGTGCCTGTCTCCGGAGTCTGACCAGAAGACCGCCTTGTTTCCCTCTTTTTCGTAGTCGTTTTTTTGGGTCGCTGCATGGAATCCACTCCGTTGTCCTGTTTGTAAGGCAGAACACAGGATCTGCGTCTCGAAAAACATATTCTTGGTCGTACTGATGGTGAGTTGACGCTGATCTTATATTCAGTAGTTCTTCTCGGCTGTATGTAATGAAACCTAAGATGACCTGGGGTACTAATGTAAGAAATAACACGTAAAAAAACAAAAAACTGCATAGTTTCCTAGGAACGCGAAGCGAGGCGGCCATCTCTGTCGGCGCCGGAAGTACAGGCTGTCATGTGCCTTTTACTGAGGAGTGGCTTCCGTCTGGCCACTCTACCATAAAGGCCTGATTGGTGGAGTGCTGCAGAGATGGTTGTCCTTCTGGAAGGTTAACCCATCTCCACACAGGAACGCTACTTTATCTTACTCCTTTGCACCCCAGTATCTCTACTTGCACATTCTTCACCCCAGTATCTCTACTTGCACATTCACATTCAACTAGCCTACCTGGTTAAATAAAGGTGTTCTCAACTAGCCTACCTGGTTAAATAAAGGTGTTCTCAACTAGCCTACCTGGTTAAATAAAGGTGTTCTCTACTAGCCTACCTGGTTAAATAAAGGTGTTCTCTACTAGCCTACCTGGTTAAATAAAGGTGTTCTCTCAGCCTACCTGGTTAAATAAAGCCTGGCCTACCTGGTTAAATAAAGGTGTTCTCTACTAGCCTACCTGGTTAAATAAAGGTGTTCTCTACTAGCCTACCTGGTTAAATAAAGGTGTTCTCTACTAGCCTACCTGGTTAAATAAAGGTGTTCTCTACTAGCCTACCTGGTTAAATAAAGGTGTTCTCAACTAGCCTACCTGGTTAAATAAAGGTGTTCTCAACTAGCCTACCTGGTTAAATAAAGGTGTTCTCAACTAGCCTACCTGGTTAAATAAAGGTGTTCTCAACTAGCCTACCTGGTTAAATAAAGGTGTTCTCAACTAGCCTACCTGGTTAAATAAAGGTGTTCTCTACTAGCCTACCTGGTTAAATAAAGGTGTTCTCTACTAGCCTACCTGGTTAAATAAAGATGAAATAAATAAATAAAAAGAAGCTAAGATTTGAAGGTTGGCTTTTTTCCACACAAAAAAACAGATTGCTTCGTTCAGTAAGAAACAGATGATTCATTTAACCCTTTTTATCAAAGTGAAGCTGCTACTTCTCTTCACCCATTTTAAATCAGCTTCCTGCTTTGCTATACAATCAGAGTGTAGTTGTGACACAGCCAGGTCAGCAGTCTGGGCAATAGCAAACGTAACAGTATCATTCATATAGAGAGTAAAGTTGACCATTTTACCAGATTGTTAAAGATTTGGGAGGAAACCTTCATCAGCAGGCTTCAGGTTATCTACAAAAATAACTGTGTCAAAGTACAAAGAGAGAGATAAAGGTTGAGAAAGAGAGAGAGAGGGAGGTTTCAGTTTGACAGAGATAATAAGGGAGAGAGAGAGAGAGAGAGAGAGAGGAAGAGGAGTCAGGTTTCAGTTTGTGAGGGGGGTTGTCCGGCTGCAGCATGCCGTGGTGTTATCGTTGATACCAGGTCAACATTATGATTTAAATTTACAGTCTCGCTTTAAATGTCGTTCAGCTTATAGCGGCTTCATAGAGCCTTCATAGAGCCTTCATAGAGCCTTCATAGAGCCTTCATAGAGCCTTCATAGTGTCTTCATAAGCACTACATAAGTGTTACAAAGTATCTATAAACGTATGTCATTCTTTTAAAAGGGTTTGTAAATGTGGCATAACCCACTATGTCACTGTGTTATAAAGGGTGACGTTGTGCTGAAGGATGGCAAACCATCTGCTGTGATAAAACCATTTGCTGTGATATAACCATTTGCTGTGATAAACACCATTTGCTGTGATAAACACCATTTGCTGTGATAAACACCATTTGCTGTGATAAACACCATTTGCTGTGATAAACACCATTTGCTGTGATAAAAACCATTTGCTGTGATAAAACCATTTGCTGTGATATAACCATTTGCTGTGATAAAACCATTTGCTGTGATAAACACCATTTGCTGTGATAAACACCATTTGCTGTGATAAACACCATTTGCTGTGATAAACACCATTTGCTGTGATAAAAACCATTTGCTGTGATAAAAAACATTTGCTGTGATAAAAAACATTTGCTGTGATAAAACCATGTGCTGTGATAAAAACCATTTGCTGTGATAAAACCATTTGCTGTGATAAAAACCATGTGCTGTGATAAAAACCATTTGCTGTGATAAAAACCATTTGCTGTGATAAAACCATGTGCTGTGATAAACACCATTTGCTGTGATAAAAACCATTTGCTGTGATAAAAAACATTTGCTGTGATAAAAAACATTTGCTGTGATAAAACCATGTGCTGTGATAAAAACCATTTGCTGTGATAAAACCATCTGCTGTGATAAAACCATTTGCTGTGATAAAACCATTTGCTGTGATAAAACCATTTGCTGTGATAAACACCATTTGCTGTGATAAAAACCATTTGTTGTGATAAAACCATTTGCTGTGTTGTGCACTCTCCTCTAACAAAAAGCATAGTATTGTTTTTCCCATCTTGCCACTCTACCAGCAATACAGTGTATTTAAACTAAAAGCAGAGTTACCAAGCTCAGTGGAGACCCTAGGAACCTCAAGAGTTAACCAATCCTTTGAGGAGGTTAGACAAGTCGGAGTCTATACTTCAACAGCAAAGTTAGATAAGACAGAAGTTTATGAAGTTGAGCAACTACTTGTTTTTGTAAACAAACAAAGAAGGAATACAGTAGATATGTTTTTTTTATCAAAGTCCAGCCGACCTTTTGGAAGAGAGGTAAAACATGTCTTTAAATGTTTATTTGTTTTAGCTGTTAGTGAAAATTCCCTATTCGTTAAAACATTTGTATTTAAATCATTTAATCTTTATGGATGTGGTATAAATGACTAAATTAGTCTGGCTTTAAATTAAGTATTACAGGACACCACATTAAGGGTAAATAAATGGGTTATTATCGTTCTCTTCATTTATGAAGGTTTTGTCATCATCCACCAGTTACTGTAGGATGTGAGAGCTATTTACATGGGTTGATGGAACTGCAAAGCTTTTGCGTGTGTGTGTGTGTCAGAACCAAGATGGTTTGGACTAGTCCAACCTGAGACAACTGAACCAGGTGTTCCTCCTCTGTTCCCATGGAGACCAGGGATTGATTACAACCTGTTACCATGGTGAAATCATTTTGTGGCTGATCCTTCAGTGGGGGGAGTGGTTGAATGTGTTAAAGACCATACCGTGGTCTGGGCCCAACACCACGGTGGTATGGCTCGTTATATTGTGACTGGAACCAACACCACGGTATGGCTCATTATATTGTGACTGGGCCCAACACCACGGTATGGCTCATTATATTGTGACTGGAACCCAACACCACGGTATGGCTCATTATATTGTGACTGGGCCCAACACCACGGTATGGCTCGTTATATTGTGACTGGGCCCAACACCACGGTATGGCTCGTTATATTGTGACTGGAACCAACACCACGGTATGGCTCGTTATATTGTGACTGGGCCCAACACCACGGTATGGCTCGTTATATTGTGACTGGGCCCAACACCACGGTATGGCTCGTTATATTGTGACTGGGCCCAACACCACGGTATGGCTCGTTATATTGTGACTGGGCCCAACACCACGGTATGGCTCGTTATATTGTGACTGGGCCCAACACCACGGTATGGCTCGTTATATTGTGACTGGGCCCAACACCACGGTATGGCTCGTTATATTGTGACTGGGCCCAACACCACGGTATGGCTCGTTATATTGTGACTGGGCCCAACACCACGGTATGGCTCGTTATATTGTGACTGGGCCCAACACCACAGTGGTATGGTTCGTTATATTGTGACTGGGCCCAACACCACGGTGGTATGGCTCGTTATATTGTGACTGGGCCCAACACCACGGTATGGCTCGTTATATTGTGACTGGGCCCAACACCACGGTGTGGCTCGTTATATTGTGACTGGGCCCAACACCACGGTATGGCTCGTTATATTGTGACTGGGCGCAACACCACGGTATGGCTCGTTATATTGTGACTGGGCCCAACACCACGGTATGGCTCGTTATATTGTGACTGGGCCCAACACCACGGTGGTATGGCTCGTTATATTGTGACTGGGCCCAACACCACGGTATGGCTCGGTATATTGTGACTGGGCCCAACACCACGGTGGTATGGCTCGTTATATTTTGACTGGGCCCAACACCACGGTATGGCTCGTTATATTGTGACTGGGCCCAACACCACGGTGGTATGGCTCGTTATATTGTGACTGGGCCCAACACCACGGTATGGCTCGTTATATTGTGACTGGGCCCAACACCATGGTATGGCTCGTTATATTGTGACTGGGCCCAACACCACGGTATGGCTTGTTATATTGTGACTGGGCCCAACACCACGGTATGGCTCGTTATATTGTGACTGGGCCCAACACCACTGTATGGCTCGTTATATTGTGACTGGGCCCAATACCACGGTATGGCTCGTTATATTGTAACTGGGCCCAAAACCACGGTGGTATGGCTCGTTATATTGTGACTGTGCCCAACACCACGGTATGGCTCGTTATATTGTGACTGGGCCCAATACCACGGTATGGCTCGTTATATTGTAACTGGGCCCAACACCACGGTGGTATGGCTCGTTATATTGTGACTGTGCCCAACACCACGGTATGGCTCGTTATATTGTGACTGGGCCCAACACCACGGTATGGCTCGTTATATTGTGACTGGGCCCAAAACCACGGTGGTATGGCTCGTTATATTGTGACTGGGCCCAACACCACGGTATGGCTCGTTATATTGTGACTGGGCCCAACACCACGGTATGGCTCGTTATATTGTAACTGGGCCCCAACACCACAGTATGGCTCGTTATATTGTGACTGGGCCCAACACCCAGTATTATTTGCGATGATGTCACGTCTAATCAAGGTGGGTGGAATCAGGCGCAGAGAGCAGATAGCGATATAAAGTTTATTCTCCGGTGAACAAAACAAACACGGTCAACCCAAACACACACAGGGTGAAATTATCTAAACACAGGATAACAGACTAACCGGAGAATAAGAAACACAATAACACCGACAGACGAAAATGAATGACAAAATAAACAATCCCTCACAAAACAAGGGTGGGACAACCTACATTATATACAGACACTAATTAACTAAACAACATACAGGTGAAACCAATCAGACAAAACCAACAGATACACGAAAAGGGATCGGTAGTGGCTAGTAGGACGGTGACGACGACCGCCGAGCACCGCCTGAACGGGCAGGAGAGCCAACCTCGGCGGAAGTCGTGACAGATGATGGGAGCAGCAACCTTAAAGAAGAAAGGGTCTAAACCATCTGACCCAGAGGTTTTTTTTTGTGGTCCAGTTTAAGGAGCTCCTTTAGCACCTCGGACTCAGTGACCGCCTGCAAGGAGAAAATTTGTAGCAGGGCAGAGGGGAAAAAGAGGGAGGAGCATCAGGGATAGTCACATGAGAAGGGGTAGGATATGAGGAGGTGTTTGACTGGCAAGGAGGCGTGGCTGAGTCAAATAGGAATCCTGACTTAATGAAGTGGTGATTAAAGAGCTCAGCCAGTGGCTGGGTCTTTCAGCATGACCATGATCCCAAACACACCGCCCGGGCAATGAAGGTGTGGCTTCGTAAGAAGCATATGAAGGTCCTGGAGTGGCCCAGCCAGTCTCCAGATCTCAACCCCATAGAAAATCTTTGGAGGGAGTTGAAAGTCCATGTTGCCCAGCAACAGCCCCAAAACATCACTGCTCTAGAGGAGATCTGCATGGAGGAATGGGCCAAAATACCAGCAACAGTGTGTGAAAACCTTGTGAAGACTTACAGAAAACGTTTGACCTCTGTCATTGCCAACAAAGGGTATATAACAAAGTATTGAGATAAACTTTTGTTATTGACCAAATACTTATTTTCCACCATAATTTGCAAATAAATTCATTAAAAATCCTACAATGTGATTTTCTTTCTTATTTTGTCCGTCATAGCTGAATTGTACCTGATGATGAATATTACAGGCCTCTCTCATCTTTTTAAGTGGGAGAACTTGCACAATTGGTGGCTGACTAAATACTTTTTGACCCACTGTATGTATATATATATATATATATATATATATATATATAGAGAGAGAGGTAAAGATAAAGATATATATATATATATATATATATATATATACATACACACACACACACACATATATATATATATATATATATATATATAGACATTCCACATATTTATTAAAGTGAACTTTCAAAAAAGAAATAATAAATTAACGTGAATTGCGTAGCGCACATAGGCACTAAACCAAAACTAAACCCACAAACACAGGTGGGAAAAGGACCACACTAAGTATGATCCCCAATTAGAGGCAGCAATCACCAGCTCCATTTGGGAACCATACTCACACCAACATAGAAATTCTAGACAAGAACATCACCTTGTCACGCTCTGACCTACTGCATTACAGGTTGCCAGAAATAGGACTTGTTTTACTGTGGATATAGACATTTTTGTACCTGTTTCCTCCAGCATCTTCACAAGGTCCTTTGCTGTTGTTCTGGGATTGATTTGCACTTTTCACACCAAAGTACGTTCATCTCTAGGAGACAGAACGCGTCTCCTTCCTGAGTGGTATGACGGCTGCGTGGTCCCACGGTGTTTATACTTGTGTACTATTGTTAGTACAGATGAACGTGGTACCTTCAGGCGTTTGAAAATTGCTCCCAAGGATGAACCAGATTTGCCTTGTGGAGGTCTACAATTTTTTTTCTGATGTCTGGGCTGATTTCTTTTGATTTTCCCATGATGTCAAGCAAAGAGGCACTGAGTTTGAAGGTAGGCCTTGAAAAACATCCACAGGTACATCTCCAATTGACTCAAATTATATCAATTAGCCTGTCAGAAGCTTCTAAAGCCATGATATCATTTTCTGGAATTTTCCAAGCTTTTTAAAGGCACAGTCAATTTAGTGTATGTAAACTTTTGACCCACTGGAATTGTGATACAGTGAATTATAAGTGAAATAATCTGTCTGTAAACAATTTTTGGAAAAATTACTTGTGTCATGCACAAAGTAGGTGTCCTAACCGACTTACCAAAACTATAATTTGTTAACAAGAAATTTGTGGAGTGGTTGAAAAGGGAGTTTTAATGACTCCAACCTAATGACTCCCCTATCTGTCTCTCTCTCTCTACCTTGCACTAAATGCTGGACAGCCACATTCATTACTTGTAGTGCCTTTCTAAAATTAACTAGAGACAGAGGGAGAGGAGGGAGAGAGAGTAAGGGAGAGAGAGAGAGAGAGAGGGGGAAGAGAGAGGGAGAGAAAGAGAGAGATCGAGAGAGAGGGAAGAGAGAGAGAGAAAAGGAGAAAGAGAAAGAGAGAAAGCGAGAGAGAGAGAAAGAGAGAAGTCCCACTATGTAAAGTAAACCATAATGATGTATTGGTACTGACTAACACCATTGCATGCTGCAGCAGGACAACCCCCCTCAAACTGAAACCTGACTCCTCTTCCTCTCTCTCTCCCTCAAACCTCTCTCTAGCTCTCTATCTTTATCTCTCTATGTTTCTCTCTTTCTCAACCTTTTATCTCTCTCTTTGTACTTTGACATGGTTATTTTTGTAGATAACCTGAAGTCTGCTGATGAAGGTTTCCCCCAAATCAAAATAACCCCCCCACCTTCTCTCTGCACCAAACACCATTTTCTATTCGCTCTCTCTGCACCAAACACCAGAGCACTCTTGTGCCACATTCATTACCAGCACTTTTAATAATAACTTCAGCTGCTGGCAGAAGAACATGGGAGAGATATTGAGGTAGAGAGACAGCTAGAGTGAGAAAGAGAAACAAGGGTAGAGACAAATGAAATGCTCCTACTGGTAAAATGTCCCCTTCTGGCAGCCAGAACCTATACCATTACTGCATGCAAGGGACATACACACACACACACACCTCCTATCAGTCCTGTTGCATTGCTGTGCCCCCCACACACACACACATACCCACCCCTCCTATTAGTCCTGTTGCATTGCTGTGCCCCACACACACACCCGCCCTCTTACCTTCATAGACGACTCTGCAGTAGGCATCACTGACGTCATCGTCTTCTGTATGAAGCCTCTCAGCACACAGGATAAACACTCGTAGCATCGTACACACACACTGTGTTGACCTGGACCGCCCGGCCCGACACACACGCACACACACACAGTCACCTAGCTGCGTTCCTGAACAGAACCTGCTGGAAGTAAGAGAGAAACAGAGGAAGAGTATTCCAAGTCCCTGACAGTATCCTTACTGTGCAGTGTCCACTGAGACACACAGAGAGACGGTATGGGACTGCTCCTCTGACACACACACACCAACCAGCTGACTTATGGAAAGACACACACACACACACACACACACACACACCAATCCCCAGCTGCCAGTCTCTTAAAGGGACAGTGGACCGAATGCTCACTCTCTCTCTGTCACGCAGGAGCAGAGACACACACAGGCAGTCACATCGATGTTGAAGTTGGTCACCTCACATGCATAATGGTAAAATAAATTATATTTATTATCATTTTTGTTTCCAGCTAGTATCTCCTTCTCAGAGACATCTGTGTATAAAACATAAATAAAGGCTGAACAATAAAAATATTGTCTTAAAAATGGATTTTACCTTTATTTAACTAGGCAAGTCAGTTAAGAACAAATTCTTTATTTCACAATAACGTCCTACCCCTGGCCAATTGTGCGCCACCCTCTGGGACACCCAATCACAGCTGGTTGGGATACAGCCTGGAATCGAACCAGGGTGTCTGTAGTGACGCCACTAGCACTGAGATGCGGTGCCTTAGACCGCTGCGTCACTAGGGAGCACACACACACACACACACTTTGTAACAACACATTCTCTTTGAAAGGGCAACAGTGTGTGGGGACCAGAAGTGAAAGAATGTGCATGCTTGGACGGTCTGTGAGGGAGACAGGGAAACACAAAGAGAGAGACAGAACAGGGGGATGAGAGGGAGACAGGGAAACACAAAGAGAGAGACAGAACAGGGGGATGAGAGGGAGACAGAAACAAAGGGGATGAGACTGAACAGGGGGATGAGAGTCTGAACAGGGGCATGAGAGGCTGAACAGGGGCATGAGAGGCTGAACAGGATGAGAGGCTGAACAGGGGGATGAGAGGCTGAACAGGGGGATGAGAGGCTGAACAGGGGGATGAGAGGCTGAACAGGGGGATGAGAGGCTGAACAGGGGCATGAGAGGCTGAACAGGGGGATGAGAGGCTGAACAGGGGGATGAGAGGCTGAACAGGGGCATGAGAGGCTGAACAGGGGGATGAGAGGCTGAACAGGGGCATGAGAGGCTGAACAGGGGGATGAGAGGCTGAACAGGGGCATGAGAGGCTGAACAGGGGGATGAGAGGCTGAACAGGGGCATGAGAGGCTGAACAGGGGGATGAGAGGCTGAACAGGGGATGAGGCTGAACAGGGGGATGAGAGGCTGAACAGGGGGATGAGAGGCTGAACAGGGGCATGAGAGGCTGAACAGGGGCATGAGAGGCTGAACAGGGGCATGAGAGGCAGTTTCCTAAAAAAGAACAGGGGGCGGATGAGAGGTTGGTTATCTGAACACTCTGGGGGTTGGCTATCTGATGAGACTCTGGTGAGACAGTTTCCTAAAAATCTGAGCTGACTCTGAAGTCAGTGATGGCTGACTCTGTAGTGATGGTTGGTTATCTGAGCGGACTCTGTCGTGATGGTTGGCTATCTGAGCTGACTCTGTAGTGATGGTTGGCTATCTGAGCTGACTCTGTAGTGATGGTTGGCTATCTGAGCTGACTCTGTAGTGATGGTTGGCTATCTGAGCTGACTCTGTAGTGATGGTTGGCTATCTGAGCTGACTCTGTAGTGATGGTTGGCTATCTGAGTGATGCTGACTCTGTAGTGATGGTTGGCTATCTGAGCTGACTCTGTAGTGATGGTTGGCTATCTGAGCTGACTCTGTAGTGATGGTTGGCTATCTGAGCTGACTCTGTAGTGATGGTTGGCTATCTGAGCTGACTCTGTAGTGATGGTTGGCTATCTGAGCTGACTCTGTAGTGATGGTTGGCTATCTGAGCTGACTCTGTAGTGATGGTTGGCTATCTGAGCTGACTCTCTGTAGTGATGGTTGGCTATCTGAGCTGACTCTGTAGTGATGGTTGGCTATCTGAGCTGACTCTGTAGTGATGGTTGGCTATCTGAGCTGACTCCGTAGTGATGGTTGGTTATCTGAGCTGACTCTGTAGTGATGGTTGGTTATCTGAGCTGACTCTGTAGTGATGGTTGGCTATCTGAGCTGACTCCGTAGTGATGGTTGGTTATCTGAGCTGACTCTGTAGTGATGGTTGGCTATCTGAGCTGACTCTGTAGTGATGGTTGGCTATCTGAGCTGACTCTGTAGTGATGGTTGGCTATCTGAGCTGACTCCGTAGTGATGGTTGGCTATCTGAGCTGACTCCGTAGTGATGGTTGGTTATCTGAGCTGATGGTTGGCTATCTGAGCTGACTCTGTAGTGATGGTTGGTTATCTGAGCTGACTCCGTAGTGATGGTTGGTTATCGGAGCTGACAAACTGAATCCAACTTCCAGCGATGCATGA
Source organism: Oncorhynchus tshawytscha (assembly GCF_018296145.1). Classification (NCBI taxonomy): domain Eukaryota; kingdom Metazoa; phylum Chordata; class Actinopteri; order Salmoniformes; family Salmonidae; genus Oncorhynchus; species Oncorhynchus tshawytscha. The sequence goes on along the minus strand of NC_056438.1, from coordinate 5,867,071 downwards.
GAGTTAGCCACGCTAGTTCCTGGTCCCCCTGTGACACACCGTGTGTTCTGGCTTTAATGGAACTTCCATAGAACTCTCACAAAGTTCCATCATTCTTAGAATGGAATCTGGAACACACAATATAGCAGGATTCCAGAAACATCCGGGGAACTTGTGCTGAGGTTTTACAAGCTGTGTCTCCTAGAAAACAGTTGATTATGGTAGGAAACCACTAACTTAACAGCTATGGGATATATCATATGCAAGGTATATGAAGCACAGGGTGGCAGCATCATGTTGTGGGGTTGCTTTGCTGCAGGAGGGACTTGTGCACTTCACAGAATAGATGACATCATGAGGGGGAAAATTGTGGATAAATCAAAGCAACATCTCAAGACATCAGTCAGGAAGTTAAAGCTTTGGTTGCAAAAGGGTCTTCCAAATGGACAATGACCTCAAGCATACTTCCACAGTTGTGGCAAAATGGCTTAAGGACAACAAAGTCAAGGTATTGGAGTGGCCAGCACAAAGCCCTGACCTCAATCCTATAGAAAATTTGTTGGCAGAAGTGAAAAAGCATGTGCGAGCAAGGAGGCCTACAAACCTGACTCTGTTACACCAGCTCTGTCAGGAGGAATGGGCCAAAATTCAAACAACTTATTGTGTGAAGCTTGTAGAAGGCGACCCAAAACGTTTGACCCAAGTTAAACCATTTAAAGGCAATGCTACCAACTACTAATTGAGTGTATGTAAACTTCTGACCCACTGGGAATGTGATGAAAGAAATAAAAGCTGAAATAAAATCACTCTGATTATTCTGACGTTTCACATTCTTAAAATAAAATGGTGATCCTAACAGACCTAAAACAGGGAATTTTTAATAGAATTAAACGTCAAGAATTGTAAAGAACTGCATTTAAATGTATTTGCCTAATAAACTTCAGAATTCAACTGTATATAGGAGTTTTATTCCAAAACACTAAACATTATTGGTAAATGAGCTATTGTGAAGAGAAAAAAAAGAAAAGATTTTGTCAGATTTTAAAACATGTAATTTAACATCTATCACTACATGGGTTTAATTTCAGAGACAAATAATCAGGTTTTGTTACAAAACGCTAAATATTATCCACCTTATTCGACTAAGTAGCATTTTTGGGAAACTCAAATGTCAAATAATTAATAATTACATAATGTATTTCTGACTTACAGATTAATTCGGAAAGTATTCAGACCCCATGACTTTTCCCACCTTTTATTAGGTTACAGCCTTATTCTAAATTTACGATTTTTATTTATTTATTATCAATCTACACACAATGCCCCATCATTTTTATTTCACCTTTATTTAACCAGGTATAGTATTCAGACCCCATGACTTGATTTCACCTTTATTTAACCAGGTAGGCCAGTTGAGAACAAGTTCTCATTTAAAACTGCGACCTGGCCAAGATAAAGTAAAGCAGTGCGACACAAATAATAACAAATGACAACGCAAAAGCAGGGCAAGACATTGTTGCTAATTTATAAATGAATAAAAACTGAAATATCACATTTACGTTATTATTCAAACCCTTCACTCAGTACTTCAGCACCTTCACCAGCGATTACAGCCTCGAGTCTTCTTGGTTATGACGTTACAAGCTTGGCACACCTGTATTTGGGGAGTTTATCCCATTCTTCTCTGCAGATTCTCTCAAGCTCTGTCAGGTTGGATGGGGAGCGTCACTGCACAGCTATTTTCAGGTCTCTCCAGATATGTTAGATCAGGTTCAAGTCCGGGTCTGGCTGGGCCACTCAAGGACATTCAGAGACTTGTCCTGAAGCCACTCCTGCATCCCGTAGGGAGGGTGCCAAGTTCCTCCAGACGTGACGCTTGGCATTTAGGCCAAAGAGTTCAATCTCAGTTTCATCAGACCAGAGAATCTTGTTTCTCACGGTCTGAGAGTCTTTAGGTGCCTTTTGGCAAGCTCCAAGCGCACTGTCTTGTGCCTTTTATTGAGGAGTGGCTTCCGTCTGGCCACTCTACCACAAAGGCCTGATTGGTGGAGTGCTGCCGAGATGGTTGTCCTTCTGGAAGGTTCTCCCACCTTGACAGAAGAACTCTGGAGCTCTGTCAAAGGGACCATCAGGTTCTTGGTCACCTCCCTGACCAAAGCCCTTCTCTCGATTGCTCAGTGTGGTCGGCTCTAGGAAGTCTTGCTGGTTCCGAACTTGTGTGCGTTCTTGGGAACCTTCCATGCCGCAGAAAGGTTTTGGTACCCTTCCCCCAGATCACAAATCGTGTCTCAGATCTTTACAAAAAAATTCATAAAGCAATACGCCATCCCATCTGGTTTGCTCTAAGTGGGACTATCATTTGTTTTTCAACAGGACAATGACCCAACACACCTCCAGGCTGTGTAAAGGCTATTTGACCAAGAAGGAGAGTGATGGAGTGCTGCATCAGATGACCTGGCCTCCACAATCACCCGACCTCAACCCAATTGAGATGGTTTGGGATTAATCGGACCGCAGAGTGAAGGAAAAACAGCCAACAAGTGCTCAGCATATCAACTCCTCAAGACTTTTAGAAAAGCATTCCAGGTGAAGCTGGTTGAGACAATGCCAAGAGTGTGCGAAGCTGTCATCAAGGCAAAGGGTGGGTACTTGGAAGAATCTCAATTACATTTTGATTTGTATTACACTTTTTTGGTTACTACATGACCCCATATGTGTTATTTCCTAGTTTTGATGTCTTCATGATTATTCTACAATGTAGAAAATAGTTAAAAATAAAGAAAAACCCTAGAATGAGTAGGTGTTCTAGAACTTTTGACTGGTAGTGTATATATGCACTAATGAATGGTGATGTGCTGCTGACCTTGAGACACCAATGTATTGTCATTATTTGTGTGTGTGTGTGTGTGTGTGGTGTTAATGCTTGACTATCCACTCCCAAATCACAACAAAAGACACCAAAAAAAATGTAACTTCTAATAAAACTCAAATTTATTATTTTCTCCTTGTAAATCTCTTCAGACTAAAGTTTCTCTTCTCTAGATAAATTAAAACACATCCAAATCCCACAAAAAAAAAACACAAAAAAAACAGGAAACTGTTTTGATACACATTGGGGCCCATATTCACAAAGCCTTTCAGAGGAGGAGTGCTGATCCTGGATCAGCCTGCAAGATCATAACTATATGGACTGGAGGGGGACTGATCTATAACTATGTGGACTGGGGGGGACTGGGGGACTGGGGGGCTGATCTATAACTATATGGACTGGGGGGGGACTGATCCATAACTATATGGACTGGGGGGCTGATCTATAACTATATGGACTGGGGGGACTGATCCATAACTATATGGACTGGGGGGGGACTGATCCATAACTATATGGACTGGGGGGGCTGATCTATAACTATATGGACTGGGGGGGGCTGATCTATA
>NC_056438.1:5856157-5858657 GCF_018296145.1 Oncorhynchus tshawytscha | reverse complement strand
GAGAGAGATGTAGAGAGAGAGATGTGGAGAGAGAGAGATGTGGAGAGTGAGAGAGAGCGAGAGAGAGATGTGGAGAGAGCGAGAGAGAGATGTGGAGAGAGCGAGAGAGAGGTGGAGAGAGCGAGAGAGAGAGGTGGAGAGAGCGAGAGAGAGAGAGGTGGAGAGAGCGAGAGAGAGAGAGAGGTGGAGAGAGCGAGAGAGGTGGAGAGAGCGAGAGAGGTGGAGAGAGAGCGAGAGAGCGAGAGAGGTGGAGAGAGAGCGAGAGAGGTGTAGAGAGAGCGAGAGAGGTGGAGAGAGAGCGAGAGCGAGAGAGGTGGAGAGAGCGAGAGAGAGAGAGAGAGGTGGAGAGAGCGAGAGAGGTGGAGAGAGCGAGAGAGGTGGAGAGAGAGAGAGGTGGAGAGAGAGAGAGGTGGAGAGAGAGAGAGGTGGAGAGAGAGAGAGGTGGAGAGAGAGAGAGAGGTGGAGAGAGATGTGGAGATGAGAGAGAGATGTGGAGATGAGAGAGAGATGTGGAGATGAGAGAGAGATGTGGAGAGAGAGAGATGTGGAGAGAGAGAGGTGGAGAGAGAGAGAGGTGGAGAGAGAGAGATGTAGAGAGAGAGAGATGTAGAGAGAGAGATGTAGAGAGAGAGATGTGGAGAGAGAGATGTGGAGAGTGAGAGATGTGGAGAGAGATGTGGAGAGAGAGAGATGTGGAGAGAGAGAGAGATGTGGAGAGAGAGAGATGTGGAGAGAGAGAGAGATGTGGAGAGAGAGAGAGAGATGTGGAGAGAGAGAGATGTGGAGAGAGAGAGAGAGATGTGGAGAGAGAGAGAGAGTTGTGGAGAGAGATGTGGAGAGAGAGAGATGTGGAGAGAGAGATGTGGAGAGAGAGCGAGATGTGGAGAGAGAGATGGAGAGAGAGAGAGAGAGAGATGTGGAGAGAGAGAGATGTGGAGAGAGAGAGATGTGGAGAGAGAGCGAGATGTGGAGAGAGAGAGGTGGAGAGAGAGAGAGAGAGATGTGCAGAGAGAGAGGAGTCAGGAAGAACAAAGGCGAAAGGAGAAAACAGATAAATTTGGCAGCAAGAACACAAGAGTCCAGATATCATGTCATTATGTTCCTATCAAACACACGTCTTCATGACCACGTGGCCATTAGGGACATCCAGGGAGGACCTGATATTCATACCGCCTGGAATACAGATACCAGCCAAGGAAAAATGACTCAGTCTGTGGTCACATTTGAAAAAGATGACCCATACGATTCAAAAATAAACTTCTCCACGGGAATGTGACACCTCAGTGACGCTACGAGGCTGGTGTCTCATGAACTACTGAACAACATCTAATGTTGTTCTCTCTCTACCTTGTGGTGTTGTGGAGTCAGTCCAAGCCTTTCCAACACAGATATCTGTTGTCTCCTGTTTCCCCTCCAGACTCTGGTTCTCAGGGGGGTCCGTCTGCCTCTCCTGCCCTGCTGAGGAGGCCTCCAGGCTGGGTTGGTCTGCCGGGGTGTCAGCCTTCCTCTCTTTCTCATGGAGGTCTGGGACCGAGGCAGCTGGTTGGGCGTCCACCTCTGAGGTCACAGCGACTTGGAGCAATGAGGAGGGAGTGTCAACGGAAGCTGTGTCAGTGGGAGGAGTCGTATCTGCCCGAGGCTCCTCCTCTTCCTGGTCTTTGACGCTCACCTTCTTCACCTTCACTGATTTCCTGGCTGTGATGAGAGAAGGTGAAGAAAGACAGCTGCAACATTACAACTCCAATCCTCTCCGAGTGTGTGTGTCTCCGAGTGTGTGTGTCTCCGAGTGTGTGTGTGTGTCTCCGAGTGTGTGTGTGTGTCTCCGAGAGTGTGTGTGTCTCCGAGAGTGTGTGTGTGTGTGTCTCCGAGAGTGTGTGTGTGTGTGTCTCCGAGAGTGTGTGTGTGTGTCTCAGAGTGTGTGTGTGTGTCCGAGTGAGTGTGTGTGTGTCCGAGTGAGTGTGTGTGTGTGTCCGAGTGTGTGTGTGTGTGTGTGTGTGTGTGTGTGTGTCCGAGTGTGTGTGTGTGTGTCCGAGTGTGTGTGTGTCGAGTGTGTGTGTGTGTGTGTGTGTGTCCGAGTGTGTGTGTGTGTGTGTGTGTGTCTCGAGTGTGTGTGTGTGTGTGTGTGTGTGTGTGTGTCTCCGAGTGTGTGTGTGTGTGTGTGTGTGTCTCCGAGTGTGTGTGTGTGTCTCCCGAGTGTGTGTGTGTGTGTCTCCGAGTGTGTGTGTGTGTGTCTCCGAGTGTGTGTGTGTCTCCGAGTGTGTGTGTGTGTCCCGAGTGTGTGTGTGTGTCTCCGAGTGTGTGTGTGTGTGTCTCCGAGTGTGTGTGTGTGTGTGTGTGTGTGTCTCCGAGTGTGTGTGTGTGTCTCCGAGTGTGTGTGTGTGTGTCTCCGAGTGTGTGTGTGTGTCTCCGAGTGTGTGTGTGTGTGTCCGAGTGTGTGTGTGTGTGTGTGTCCGAGTGTGTGTGTGTGTCTCCGAGTGTGTGTGTGTCTCCGAGTGTGTGT
>NC_056438.1:5778657-5853657 GCF_018296145.1 Oncorhynchus tshawytscha | reverse complement strand
TGTCCTGATACACACCCCCTTCTGTCCTGATAAACCCACACCCCTCCTCTGTTCTCCTCTGACAGACAGACCTGTGTGGTCAGCTTGCTGGTTCTGCGCTGGTTCAGGACCCTTGTTCTGCTCTTCCTCCTCATCATCCTCCCCATCACCTCCAGCCTCATCCAGGGTTACCAGAGTCTGATAGGAGAGAGGTCAAAGGATGTGTGACTTAGAAAGGGAGAGGAGAGAGAGACGACAGAGAGAGGAGAGAGAGACGACAGAGAGAAGAGACACGACAGAGAGAAGAGAGAAGAGACGACAGAGAGGAGAGAGAGACGACAGAGAGGAGAGAGAGACGACAGAGAGAGAGAGACGACAGAGACAGAGAGAGAGACGACAGAGAGAGGAGAGAGAGAGAGACGACAGAGAGAAGAGAGACGACAGAGAGAGGAGAGAGAAGAGACGACAGAGACAGGAGAGAGAGACGACAGAGAGGAGAGAGAGAGAGACGACAGAGACAGGAGAGAGAGAGAGACGACAGAGAGAGGAGAGGAGAGAGAGACGACAGAGACAGGAGAGAGAGACGACAGAGAGAGGAGAGGAGAGAGAGAGACGACAGAGACAGGAGAGAGAGACGACAGAGAGAGGAGAGGAGAGAGAGAGACGACAGAGACAGGAGAGAGAGACGACAGAGAGAGAGAGAGAGAGAGACGACAGAGACAGGAGAGAGAGACGACAGAGAGAGGAGAGAGAGAGAGACGACAGAGACAGGAGAGAGAGACGACAGAGAGAGGAGAGGAGAGAGAGAGACGAGGAGACAGGAGAGAGAGACGACAGAGAGAGGAGAGGAGAGAGAGAGACGACAGAGAGAGAGAGAGAGAGAGAGACGACAGAGAGGAGAAGAGAGAGAAAGAGACGACAGAGAGAGGAGAGGAGAGAGAGAGACGACAGAGAGAGGAGAGGAGAGAGAGACGACAGAGAGAGGAGAGGAGAGAGAGAGAGACGACAGAGAGAGGAGAGGAGAGAGAGACGACAGAGAGAGGAGAGGAGAGAGAGACGACAGAGAGAGGAGAGGAGAGAGAGACGACAGAGAGAGAGAGGAGAGAGACGACAGAGAGGAGAGAAGAGAGAGACAGAGAGACGACAGAGAGGAGAGAAGAGAGAGACGACAGAGAGGAGAGAGAGACGACAGAGAGAGGAGGAGAGAGAGACGAGAGAGAGAGACGACAGAGAGAGGAGAGGAGAGAGAGACGACAGAGAGAGGAGGAGAGAGAGACGACAGAGAGAGGAGAGAAGAGAGACGACATAGAGAGGAGAAAGCAAGCAGCAGATATTTCCTGACCTCTGGGTTGAAAGTGTCTCCTGATTCGTCCTCCTGGCTGAAGGGGTGTGGCTCCAGGCAAGGCCCCTCCGCTCCTTCATCCTCTCCGATCTCATCCAAAGTCACCAAGCCCTCAGTATCCACTCCGACCCTCTCCTCCCTCTCCTCCTCCCTGGTCCGTTCCTTCTCTCTACTCCTCCTCCGCCCTTTCTCTCTCTCCTTCCCTCTGTCCTTCTCTCGCTGCTTCTCCTTCACCAGTTTTTGTTTCTTAATAAGTTCTTCCTCTTCGGCGGCGTCATCAGGGTAATCCTCCTCCTCCTCGCTCACCTCATCCAAGGTGACAAGGTTACTCTTTTTCGGGGTACCCCCCTCGGACTCTCCTGTTGGGGTCTTGGTCACCTCTTGAGTTTTGGATACCTTCTTAATCTCCTTTTTCCCCTTCTTTTGGGGTGTCTTCTTACCCCCCTTTAGAGGCTTGGAGCCCCCCTGACATTTAGAGTCGGTCGTATGGTTGTCCAGAACTTGGGTCGTTTCCGTCTGATCGTCGACTGAATCTAGTATCTGGAACCCCTCCATCTCTCTGGGTAGAGAATCTCTTCGGCCTCCTTGGCCTGCGAGAGAGGAGTCGGCCATGTTGTCTTCAGTGTCTTCTAGCGAGTCAAGGATCTGGAAAGCAGAATCTTCTTCTTCGTCGTTGGAGATCTCTTCGTGTTCCTCTAGAGTAGTTTGAGGAACCTGGGAACCTGTAGATTCGGAGGCTGCAGGCGCCTGGTAACCCAGAGATAGAGATCCAGACTGTTCTTGAGTGTCTTGACTGCCCTCTTCTCCGTCTCTAGGTGTGTCATCGTCCACAGCTTCGTCGACTATCTGGAAATCACCATCATCATCAGGTACTTTATCAATAAGTGATTGCGGCACCTGGGGACCCGACACCGTCTCCACCTCTTGTAGTTGCAGGGCCTTCTGAAGGGTTCGCTCCTTGGCTGAGGCAGAAGGATGGGTCAGACCAAGCTCCAGGGGACAGGCTCCATTCTGAGCCTCGGTACCCAGAATCGAGGAACCTTTTTCAGCCTGGGTCGTCTCCTCGCTCCCCTCTAGCTCTGGAGGTTTTTCAGCGGTCGTCTCCATATCGCTTTCTGACACAGCACTTTTCTCTTCCTTGTTGTCGGTCACTGCAGTGTCCAACACTGACATCTTGTGGTGGGATGACGGTACTACATCCCCCGTGTCACATCCCTTAGTGACCACTACGACTTCCTCTTCCGACTGAGACCGAATCTCCAAGGGAACAGGCTCCGCCTCCGTATCGGCTATGCTGGTGTTTTCGTCGGCAGCTTCCTGGGTTCCTGCGGCTTCGGTTGCTACAACAACAGCTGCTGATGACCTGGTCTTGCGTCCAGAGGTGGCAGGTGGTTGAGGTTTAACTGCTGCCTTTTTTGCTGCGGCTTTTCGTGGAGTCTTCTGAGCAGGGGGGGTAGAGGAGGAGGACGTGGGTGTCTCCTTGTGCTCCAGGCTAGATTTCGGAGATGGGGTATCTGGGGTACCCCTCTTGCGTTTGGACGATCGTTTTGACCTTTCCGAGGCCTTATCTTGTGTCTTGTGTGACGAAGATGAGGATGACTGCGGTGGGTTGGTGTTCTCAGCCTCATCACCTTCCACCTCATCCACAGTAACAAACTGGTCCATGTTGAACTGGTCCAGATAGAAGGAGTTGGCTTCATCAGGGATGACGTCAGACATAAACTCATCTCCCTCGTAGCAACTAGCCTGAGGTAAAGAGAGACAGAGAAGGATGAATCCAAAGAATGAATTCATCAAAATCAAATCAAATCTTCCACAAGTTCAACAGAAGTGCTGTAGTTTGAAATCAGTTCTGTAGTTTGAAATCAGTTCAGTAGTTTGAAATCAGTTCTGTAGTTTGAAATCAGATGTATGAGAGTTTGCTACAACAGACTGTAGCGGTTATAGATTCTGTACAGAATGTGGTATTTTAAAGAAATGTTGGCGTTTGGAAAGCATCGTCGGCTCACCGTGTCTTTAGACCTGCTCCTAGAGGAGAGGGTCGTTTTACTGCTGCTACCGAGGCTCTGTGGAACCAACAGGAACATTTAGCAGGATCATTTCTCGCTCAGAAATAGAATCAAATCATAAAAAAGATAGAATTGTCATTCAGCATCACACCTTGCTTTTCTCCTTCTCCTACCTTGCTCCTCTCCTCTTCCTCTTCTTTCCTCCCCTTCTTCTTGGCGGGGCTGCCGTCGTGTCTGCTGCTCCTGCGGGAGCCAGAAGAGGAGCTAGAGGAGTTACCCTGTCTAGACGTCGAAGGATCCTGCTCCTCCTCGGAAGGAGCCCGGCTGCTTCTATGCCTTGAAGAGTCTCTCCTTTCTGCGGAGAGGCGCCGGCCTCTCCCTCCGGAAGCCTCGGTCTTCCCCTGGATGAATTCATTTTATTAGACATTTAAACATATAATGAGTTGCCTCAGTCATTAGAGTACAATACATACATTCAAATATTAGCAGAAGCTAACGTAACAGTATTGCTTCCATCCCTCTCCTCGGCCCTACATGGGCTTCCTCGAAGCAGCCACCCTGGACGCATCGTTACCCATCGCTCCCCAAAAGCCGCAGCCCTTGCAGAGGGGAACAACTACTCCAAGTCTCAGAGCGAGTGACGTCACCGACTGAAACGCTATTAGCGCGCACCACCGCTAACTAGCTAGCCATTTCACACCGGTTACAATAAGGTGCAATGAATCAGACTGTCAGTGATTCAAATCTGTCAAGGTTTAAATGATATCTGTCCCTTAAATTCACATTATTATTATGATACGTATTATGATACGTACATTCTTGTGGTCTGGTTGGCCAGATCCTGAAGGTGTCTTCTTCGTGTCGGTGGTCTTCTTGTCCGGTCGTGGCTCCTCTTTCTTCGCCGTCTCTTTCTCCCCAGTCTTCTCTTCTGACTCAGCCGGGGTCTTTTTCTCCGCCGTCTCCCCAGCTGCAGGGCTCTCCTGGTTGGGTAGAGGCTTGGCCTGGATCCCCTCTCCCTGGTTGTGTTCCTGTTTAGCCTGTTCCTCCGCCAGTCTCCCCATACGGTGTTGGTGCACCGCTGCCTCCAGGGCCTTGAGGATCTCCTCGGTGACCGGAGGAAAGTCCTGAGGTTTGTCTTCAACATTTAACTCTACCGGGACGGGAGCCGGTATTTGTGCCGGTACCAACGCAGCAAGGGTGTCAGAGTCGACGGGATTGGCCACGTTATCAGATCCCTCCACAGCGGAGATCAGACAAGGTTCTGTTGTGGCCACAGTCGTCACGGTTTCACTAGACAACGCAATGACATCACTGCCCTGTTGTGGGACCGCAGCTAGAACCTGTTCGGGTTCTGCTGCAACCTCATTGGTCGAGGCGACGCCATCGGTGCTCTGGGTTTCCATGGCGACCTCTTCCTCGGGAGCGGACACGGCAACCGTAGGTAACGAGGCGGAAATGACGACGGTCGCAGTGTCTTCCTTGTTTTCTTTTGCCTCCTCCTCAGTTTTCATCCCTCCGTCCTCTTTGGGAGGATGAGCGTTCTTCTTCTTCCCATCTTTGGTCGAGGAAATCCCACCCTCTTTCCCTCCAGACTCCGCCACCGTTGCCTTTCCGTCGGAATTCATCACCACGACGTCACTTCCTGGTTGCTTGACCTCCGCGACGATGACGTCGTCACCCGGTTGCTTGGTCGCCACGGCAACAGGCTGAGAGGATGAGACCGTAGCATTGGTGCTGGTAGTAGTGGGAGTAACAGGTTTAACTGGGGTTGTGACATCTTTAGCTACAGGCTTCTTGCCTTTGATTGGTTTCTTCTTGGCTTTGGTGCTGAAATAACAAACACGTAGATTATAAAATAAGTGATGTTTACATGCCCAGATCAGTCCGAAAGGTCTCCAGAGGAACACATGGGACAGGAGTTGTTCCCTGACAAGGAAAAACAATGGACTCTAATTGTATCCTGTGTCGTTAGAAAACAGGACGTTAATACAATGATTGGATTGGATGGACTGACGGATCAAATCTAGGAAGTTAATGAAAGGTTGAGTTAAGATATTTACCTGACAACAGATGTCTTCTGGGCTGGGGGCTGCGGTGCCTGTTGATCCTTGACCAGCAAGTTGAACTTCAGAGGGTTGTTCTGAACTACACTGGGGGACTTCTGGAAATGAAGACACACGGTCTTCGCCACCGACGACGATTCCATCTCAAAATAGATCTGAGACAGAGAGAGAAACATATATATTAAACAAACCAATTAATCCGATTTGTTATCTGTCGTCGTCCCCTGACGAATCAGAAATGTTTAAAAAATGCAGTCGGAGGTTCCAGGAGGTTCCAGGGTCCTAATTGGTTAATTGGTTAATTGGTTGCCTTCAGAAAGCATTGATATTTGAACACACATTTTGTTTATTATAAAAATGATTGTTTTTTTCCATCAATCTACAAACGATACCCCATAACGACAATCCGAAAACAGAATTTTGTTGTTGCTAATTTACAAAAAAATACAAATAAATGAAATTTACCATTTAATTTAATTTAAATTTAACATTTAATTTTTAGATTTAATTTAATTTAATTTTCAGAATTCAGACCCTTTACTCAGTACTTTGTTGAAGAACCTTTGGCAGCGATTACAATCCTAGAGTCTTCTTGGATATGACGCTACAAGCTTGGCACAACACCTTTATTTGGGGAGTTTCTCCATTTCTTCTCTGCAGATCCTCTCAAACTCTGTCAGGTTGGATGGGGAGCGTCGCTGCACAGCTATTTTCAGGTCTCTCCAGAGATGTTAGATCAGGTTCAAGTCTGGGCTCTGGCTGGTCCACTTAAGGACATTCAGAGATTGTCCCGAAGCCACCCGTACCTTGACTTGGCTGTGTGCTTAGGGTCATTGTCCTGTTAGGTGAACCTTTGTCCCACTGTGAGGTCCTGAGCGCTCTGGAGCAGGTTTTCATCAAGGATCACTCTGTACTTGGCTCCGTTTATCTTTGCCTCAATCCTGACTAGACTCCCAGTCCCTGCTGCTGAAAAACATTCCCTCAGCATGATGCTGCCACCACCAAGCTTCACCGTAGGGATGGTGCCAGGTTTCCTCCACACGTGACGCTTGTCAGGGTTTTAAAGGGAGGATTTAAAACCCTGTACTGTATCCTCCCTTTAAAACTCCAGACGTGACGCTTGGCATTCAGGCCAAAGAGTTCAATCTTGGTTTCATCAGACCAGGGAATCTTGTTTCTCATGGTCAGAGTTTTTAGGAGCCTTTTGGCAAAACTCCAAGCAGGCTGTCATGTGCCTTTTACTGAGGAGTGGCTTCCGTCTGGCCACTCTACCATAAAGGCCTGATTGGTGGAGTGCTGCAGAGATGGTTGTCCTTCTGGAAGGTTCTCCCATCTCCACAGAGGAACTCTGGAGCTCTGTCAGAGTGACCATCCGGTTCTTGGTCACCTCCCTGACCAAAGCCCTTTTCCCGATTGCTCAAGGAAGAGTCTTGGTGGTTCCAAACTTCTTCAATTTAAGATTGATTGAGGCCACTGTGTTCTTGGGGACCTTCAATACTGCAGACATTTTATCTTACCCTTCTCCAGATCTGTGCCTCGACACAATCCTGTCTCGGAGCTCTACAGACACTTCCTTTGACCTCATGGCTTGGTTTTTGCTCTGACATGCACTGTCAACTGTGGGACCTTATATAGACCAGGTGTGTGCCTTTCCAAATCATGCTCAAATCAATTGAATTTACCACAGGTGGACTCCAAACAAGTTGGAGAAACATCAAGGATGATTAATGGAAACAAGATGAACCTGAGCTCAATTTCAAGTCTCATAGCATAGGTCTGAACACTTGTGTAAATAATGTATCTGTTTTTTACATTTCAATAAATTAGCAAACATTTCTAAAAAAAAATGTTTTTGCTTTTTCATTATGGGTTAATTGTAGAGGATTTATTAATTTAATCCATTTCAGAATAAAGCTGCAATGTAACAAAATGGACAAAGTCGAGGGGTCTGAATACCTTCTGAATGCACTGTATCGCATGGTACCACTACAAGCCTAAAGTGGTTGGTTCCAGGGATCTAGTTGGTTATAATCACATGGTACCACTACAAGCCTAAAGTGGTTGGTTCCAGAGTTGAATGAAACTTGCTGGGATTTCTATTCTTCATCATGTCCAATCAACTGAATTTACCACAGGTGGACTATAATGGGGTGGCAGGATAGCCTAGTTTTTAGAACGTTGGGCTAGTAACCGAAAGGTTGCAAGTTCGAATCCCTGAGCTGACAAATCTGTCTGAACAAGGGGCTTTCGTGTCTTTGTGCAATAAAGTTGTTTGGCGCATATTCCAATCCAGCGTCTGGGCCGATGCGCTGACCAGGGTCTGGAATCCACTGGGACTGCACGATGCGCTGACCACGGTCTGGAATCCACTGGGACTGCACGATGCGCTGACCACGGTCTTGAATCCACTTGGACTGCAGATTGCATCCATTGGCGTCCGGGCCGATGCGCTGACCACGGTCTGGAATCCACTGGGACTGCACGATGCGCTGACCACGGTCTGGAATCCACTGGACTGCAGATTGCATCCTTTGGCGTCCGGGCCGATGCGCTGACCACGGTCTGGAATCCACTGGGACTGCACGATGCGCTGACCACGGTCTGGAATCCACTGGGACTGCAGATTGCATCCATTGGCGTCCGGGCCGATGCGCTGACCACGGTCTGGAATCCACTCGGACTGCACGATGCGCTGACCACGGTCTGGAATCCACTCGGACTGCAGATTGCATCCATTGGCGTCCGGGCCGATGCGCTGACCACGGTCTGGAATCCACTCGGACTGCACGATGCGCTGACCACGGTCTGGAATCCACTCGGACTGCAGATTGCATCCATTGGCGTCCGGGCCGATGCGCTGACCACGGTCTGGAATCCACTGGGACTGCACGATGCGCTGACCACGGTCTGGAATCCACTGGGACTGCACGATGCGCTGACCACGGTCTGGAATCCACTGGGACTGCACGATGCGCTGACCACGGTCTGGAATCCACTGGGACTGCACGATGCGCTGACCACGGTCTGGAATCCACTTGGACTGCACGATGCGCTGACCACGGTCTGGAATCCACTTGGACTGCACGATGAGCTGACCACGGTCTGGAATCCACTGGGACTGCACGATGCGCTGACCACGGTCTGGAATCCACTTGGACTGCACGATGCGCTGACCACGGTCTGGAATCCACTGGGACTGCACGATGCGCTGACCACGGTCTGGAATCCACTTGGGACTGCAGATTGCGTCAGGGCCGATGCGCTGACCACGGTCTGGAATCCACTTGGACTGCAGATTGCATCCTTTGAGTGGGAGTCAGTCGGACTGTGGGACTCAACACTTCATCCATTCCCATATTATCACTCACCTGCTGCTGAGGAATCTGTCCGATGGTATAGACCCGTTTCGCTCAGCAGTTGTTGTCGTCAGCGGTTGTTGTCGTCGGCGGTTGTTGTCGTCGGCGGTTGTTGTTGTAGACCCGTTTCGCTCAGCGGTTGTTGTCGTTGTCGTCGGTTGTGTAGTTTCACACTGCATGGCAATAATAACCAGCTTGTTTGTCAAGGGAAATGTGTTGTTGTTGTTGTGGTATTCTGTGTTGTGTTAAATGACGCAATGTGATTGAACTAAAACATGCTAATCTATTTCAAGCTGTGGAGGTTAAACCCACTTCTTTGCATTGGTCAACTTAATTCTTAAATCCCCACTGATGAGTATCAAAGTAGGGCGCTATGGCTTAAATATATCACGGTATAGAAAGAAAGAAGGTATTTGACGTGTATCGTACAATCTACGGCTGACCCCGTAAAACAACACATTTCACTGCACCCATCAGCGGTGTACGTGACAAAACACTCGGTTCATTTTCGTATCTTCACCTCTGGAAGGTATTGGTATCTGGATATCACCGTGGATGTATTCAGCTTTTTGGGCGACGTTCACAAATGCCCTTTTATGGAATTTAGTTATTTTAAATGAGCGATACGTCTCTTTATGGTCTCGTCTCCTTCTGAGCTGTGTCCACTTGTCCATCGCTTGTGGTACTACGTACAGCTAGCAGCATTTTAGCCACGTCACGTGCTAGCTGTCTAATCTGTTTAACCTTTTTGGGATAGGGGGCAGCATTTTCACTTTTGGATGAATAGCGTGCCCAGAGTAAACTGCCTCCCACTCTGTCCCAGATGCTAATATATGCATAGTATTATTAGTATTGGATAGAAAACACTCTGAAGTTTCTAAAAATATTTGAATGATGTCTGTGAGTATAACAGAACTCATTTATCTAATAAACGTGGAAGAAGCAACAACAACAAAAATTTATTTATAAAAAGGAATTGGGTAATTCATTCTCATTCTGAGAAACACGTATCTTTCCAACCCAGGTAGGCGACTTGATTTCAACATCGGAAACAAAAGTCAACAGGCTACTTTCAAACAGTTGCCTAAGGCCTCCCGGTGTCTGGCCCTACCCTGTTGATCAGAGACAGCGAGTCGAGGTAGGAGCCGAAGCGTTTGACGAGGTCGTGAACCTCCTGGGCTGCTGCAGTCCCTGCGGGGACGTTACTGACAATCAGAAGACGTTCCTTCAACGTTGGATCCTGTTTACAGACAGAGGGTTATAAAGGGGTTATTAACAGGTTATTAAAGCAAGGTCTAATTAAGACATAAGGCCCAAGGGGGGTGTGCTAGATGGCCAATATACCACAGCTTAGGGCTGTTCTTACGCTCGACGCATCGCCATACACCACAACCCCCCGAGGTGCCTCAATGCTTTTCTAATCTGGTTACCAACGTAATTAGAGCAGTAAAGATAAATGGTTTGGGGGACACAACAACGTAACCTCTCTAGTTAAATCTATGGACTTACCGTAGTGGTGAGGCCCTTCAGAGTGGTGTACACACCCTCCTGAAACAGAAACAACAGACACCTATGATGACTGGACTGGACTGGACTGTGTGTGTGTGTGTGTGTGTGTGCGTGTTACCTGGAGGAGGTTTGTATCAGGGCGGGTCAGCGTGAAGGTGAGGGGACAGTCTAGTAGTTTAGGAGGAGACTCTGTGTAGTTGGTCAACATAGCAAAGCTCTTCTGTTCTCTCTCCATACGGATTATGGCCTGTTGGGTCAAAAACACTCATTATCACAACAACAACAGACACCCAAGTTACGGTACTGCATCAACAACAACATCAACAGACACCCAAGTTACGGTACTGCATCAACAACAACAACAGACACCCAAGTTACGGTACTGCATCAACAACAACAACAGACACCCAAGTTAAGGTACTGCATCAACAACAACAACAGACACCCAAGTTAAGGTACTGCATCAACAACAACAGACACCCAAGTTAAGGTACTGCAACAACAACAACAGACACCCAAGTTAAGGTACTGCATCAACAACAACAACAGACACCCAAGTTAAGGTACTGCATCAACAACAACAACAGACACCCAAGTTAAGGTACTGCATCAACAACAACAACAGACACTCAAGTTAAGGTACTGCATCAACAACAACAACAGACACCCAAGTTAAGGTACTGCATCAACAACAACAACAGACACCCAAGTTAAGGTACTGCATCAACAACAACAACAGACACCCAAGTTAAGGTACTGCATCAATAACAACAGACACCCAAGTTACGGTACTGCATCAACAACAACAACAACAACAGACACCCAAGTTACGGTACTGCATCAACAACAACAACAGACACCCAAGTTACGGTACTGCATCAACAACAACAACAGACACCCAAGTTACGATACTGCATCAACAACAACAACAGACACCCAAGTTAAGGTACTGCATCAACAACAGACACCCAAGTTACGGTACTGCATCAACAACAACAGACACCCAAGTTAAGGTACTGCATCAACAACAACAGACACCCAAGTTACGGTACTGCATCAACAACAACAGACACCCAAGTTACGGTACTGCAACAACAACAGACACCCAAGTTACGGTACTGCATCAACAACAGACACCCAAGTTACATACTGCATCAACAACAACAGACACCCAAGTTACGATACTGCATCAACAACAACAGACACCCAAGTTACGGTACTGCATCAACAACAACAGACACCCAAGTTACGGTACTGCATCAACAACAACAGACACCCAAGTTAAGGTACTGCATCAACAACAACAACAGACACCCAAGTTACGGTACTGCATCAACAACAACAACAGACACCCAAGTTACGATACTGCATCAACAACAACAGACACCCAAGTTACGGTACTGCATCAACAACAACAGACACCCAAGTTACGGTACTGCATCAACAACAACAGACACCCAAGTTAAGATACTGCATCAACAACAACAACAACAGACACCCAAGTTAAGGTACTGCATCAACAACAACAACAGACACCCAAGTTAAGGTACTGCATCAACAACAACAACAACAGACACCCAAGTTAAGGTACTGCATCAACAACAACAGACACCCAAGTTAAGGTACTGCATCAACAACAACAGACACCCAAGTTAAGGTACTGCATCAACAACAACAACAACAGACACCCAAGTTAAGGTACTGCATCAACAACAACAACAACAGACACCCAAGTTAAGGTACTGCATCAACAACAACAGACACCCAAGTTAAGGTACTGCATCAACAACAACAGACACCCAAGTTAAGGTACTGCATCAACAACAACAACAACAGACACCCAAGTTAAGGTACTGCATCAACAACAACAACAACAGACACCCAAGTTAAGGTACTGCATCAACAACAACAACAACAGACACCCAAGTTAAGGTACTGCATCAACAACAACAACAACAGACACCCAAGTTAAGGTACTGCATCAACAACAACAGACACCCAAGTTAAGGTACTGCATCAACAACAACAGACACCCAAGTTAAGGTACTGCATCAACAACAACAACAGACACCCAAGTTAAGGTACTGCATCAACAACAACAACAGACACCCAAGTTAAGGTACTGCATCAACAACAACAACAACAGACACCCAAGTTAAGGTACTGCATCAACAACAACAACAACAGACACCCAAGTTAAGGTACTGCATCAACAACAACAGACACCCAAGTTAAGGTACTGCATCAACAACAACAGACACCCAAGTTAAGGTACTGCATCAACAACAACAACAGACACCCAAGTTACGGTACTGCATCAACAACAACAACAGACACCCAAGTTAAGGTACTGCATCAACAACAACAGACACCCACGTTACGGTACTGCATCAACAACAACAGACACCCACGTTACGGTACTGCATCAACAACAACAGACACCCACGTTACGGTACTGCATCAACAACAACAGACACCCACGTTACGGTACTGCATCAACAACAACAGACACCCACGTTACGGTACTGCATCAACAACAACAGACACCCAAGTTAAGGTACTGCATCAACAACTATTTAGCCGTCTTGATTTTGACATTATGTTTGAGGAAAAGAACACCACATTAGACAAGTCAAAATGTGTTTTTTTTTTCAAATGGAAATTAGCTTTAAAACAACTGAAATGTTTCAGCTCCATGGAGAAATTGTCTTAAAATGAAAGAATTCCTCAACACTGCCAAGTTGAGGGCCTCTAAATTCTCTCCAACTCCAGCCATGCCGATTGTGCCCACGCCCCCCCACCCACCTTTTGAGCAATAAAAACCCTACAGACACACAGAGACAGAGACACAGAGAAACAGAGATAGAGAGAGACAGAGACACACACAGAGAGACAGAGACAGAGAGAGACAGATACACAGAGAGAGAGAGAGAGACAGAGAGAGAGACAAACAGCCAACCTACCCATCTCTGGTTGGGCAGAATGAAACAGTTGTAGAGTCCAGGTTTATATCCGTAAGGCTTCACCAGAGCCAGAACATCTTCCTCTGTATAGCCAGTTTCTGGTAAACCTTCGATCTTCACAAACCTATTATTCGCAATGTCAGGCTAAACACGGAAAAGAGGAGAGGGAGAAAGACGGATCAGTTTGTTTCTGACCCCATAGACCCAGGTTCAGAGTCACTGATAATTCATGTTTCTCTGTTTTTAATGTCGTGGAGCCGAAGACATATTTCCTAATTACGTTTTTTTCTGATTCTAATTACAGGAACAAATATGACTTTATTTAGGGCCATACGACTGAAAACATACGGCACGTTTCAGATAGAGATCTGGCCCCGGTGCGTGACCTAAACACCTCCTGGGCCCTTCTCCAGTGACCTGGCATATTGCCTCGCTGAACACGCTCTGACAAAGGCTGCTGGGACTTTGGCTAGTTTACTCCTCCTACCTGCTCGCTACAAGTCCTTAGTGTCTAGAGATCTGGAGCTCACAGACACTCCCTGGAGAGAAGAAGAAGCCCAAAACGTACCTGCTGAGGACCGAGGGGACTTTTCCCCTTGGACTTGGTATTAGCTCCACACACCTTGGGTGTGTTCTTGGTACCGGTAGTTTGGGGTTTAGTTGCGGTCGTTGAAGACTTGGTAGATGTTTTAGTTGACTTGGTGGTGCCGGTCTGGGACTGGGCTGCTGTCGCTTTCCTGAGGGAGAGGGGAAGGGGGAAGAGAGAGAGGGGAAGGGGGAAGAGAGATAGAGAGGGGAAGGGGGAAGAGAGAGAGAGAGAGGGAGGGGAAAGAGAGAGAGAGAGGGGAAGGGGGAAGAGAGAGAGAGAGAGAGGGGAAAGGGGAAGAGAGAGAGAGAGGGGAAGGGGAAGGGAGAGAGAGAGGGAAAGGGGAAGAGAGAGAGAGAGGGGAAGGGGGAAGGGAGAGAGAGAGGGGAAGGGAGAGAGAGAGGGAAGGGGGAAGGAGAGAGAGAGGGGAAGGGGGAAGGAGAGAGAGGGAAAGGGGGAAGGGAGAGAGAGGGAAAGGGGGAAGGGAGAGAGGGAGGGGAAGGGAGAGAGGGAGGGGAAGGGGGAAGGGAGAGAGAGAGGGAAAGGGGAAGAGAGAGAGAGAGGGGAAGGGGGAAGGGAGAGAGAGAGGGAAGGGGAAGGGAGAGAGAGAGGGGAAGGGGGAAGGGAGAGAGGGGAAGGGGGAAGGGAGAGAGAGAGGGGAAAGGGGAAGAGAGGGAGAGAGGGAAGGGGGAAGGAGAGAGAGAGGGAAAGGGGAAGAGAGGGGAAAGGGGAAGAGAGAGAGAGAGAGGAAGGGGGAAGGGAGAGAGAGAGGGGAAGGGGGAAGGGAGAGAGAGAGGGAAGGGAGAGAGGGAGGGGAAGGGAGAGAGAGAGGGGAAAGGGGAAGAGAGAGAGAGAGGGGAAAGGGGAAGAGAGAGAGGGGAAAGGGGAAGAGAGAGAGAGAGGGGAAGGGGGAAGGGAGAGAGAGAGAGGAAGGGGGAAGGGAGAGAGAGAGGGGAAGGGGGAAGGAGAGAGAGAGGGGAAAGGGGAAGAGAGGGAGAGAGGGGAAGGGGGAAGGGAGAGAGGGGAAGGGAGAGAGAGAGGGGAAAGGGGAAGAGAGGGGAAAGGGGAAGAGAGAGAGAGAGAGGAAGGGGGAAGGGAGAGAGAGAGGGGAAGGGGGAAGGGAGAGAGAGAGGGGAAGGGAGAGAGGGAGGGGAAGGAGAGAGAGAGGGGAAAGGGGAAGAGAGAGAGAGAGGGGAAAGGGGAAGAGAGAGAGGGGAAAGGGTAAGAGAGAGAGGGGAAAGGGGAAGAGAGAGAGAGAGAGGAAGGGGGAAGGGAGAGAGAGAGGGGAAGGGGGAAGGGAGAGAGAGAGGGGAAGGGGGAAGGGGAAGGGAGAGAGAGAGGGGAAGGGGGAAGAGAGAGAGAGAGTACATATATACATTGTATTTTATACCCATTTAATGAAGGATCTCACACCGAATATATAGAGGTGACTAATGATATACTGAATATATAGAGTTGACTAATGATATACCGAATATATAGAGGTGACTAATTATATACCGAATATATAGAGGTGACTAATTATATACCGAATATATAGAGTTGACTAATGATATACTGAATATATAGAGTTGACTAATGATATACTGAATATATAGAGGTGACTAATTATATACCGAATATATAGAGGTGACTAATGATATACCGAATATATAGAGTTGACTAATGATATACTGAATATATAGAGTTGACTAATGATATACTGAATATATAGAGTTGACTAATTATATACTGAATATATAGAGTTGACTAATTATATACTGAATATATAGAGTTGATTAATGATAGTGAATATATAGAGGTGACTAATTGTATACCGAATATATAGAGTTGATTAATGATACCGAATATATAGTTGATTAATGATACCGAATATATAGAGTTGATTAATGATAGTGAATATATAGAGGTGACTAATTATATACCGAATATATAGAGTTGATTAATGATACCGAATATATAGAGTTGATTAATGATACCGAATATATAGAGTTGATTAATGATAGTGAATATATAGAGGTGACTAATTATATACTGAATATATAGAGTTGATTAATGATAGTGAATATATAGAGTTGATTAATTATTTATTAAATATATATGTATCTATATATATATATATATATATATATATATAGAGTTGACTAATTATATACTGAATATATATAGTGAACGATGTCATAGTGAATGTATAGAGTGAACTAATGATGTCATAGTGAATGTATAGAGTAAACTAATGATGTCATAGTGAATGTATAGAGTGAATGATGTCATAGTGAATATATAGAGTTAAATAATGATGTCATAGTGAATGTATAGAGTTAAATAATGTCATAGTGAATATATAGAGTTAACTAATGATGTCATAGTGAATGTATAGAGTTAAATAATGATGTCATAGTGAATATATAGAGTTAACTAATGATGTCAATGTGAATATATAGAGTGAATGATGTCATAGTGAATATATAGAGTTAAATAATGATGTCATAGTGAATATATAGAGTGAATGATGTCATAGTGAATATATAGAGTTAAATAATTCTGTTACCTTTCAGAAGAAGACTTCTTGGCCCGGTCCAGTTCCTTTGAGTCCTCCAGCAGAGTCTCTTCCTCCATCCGTATGATAACGACCTGGCCTCTGATGGTCAGGGTCTTACAGCTAGCCAGCAGTCTGGCATCCTCCTCTTTCTCAAACATTACTGATGCCTACAGGGGGGAGTGGAGAGAGAGAGAGGGGGGTGGCAAGAGGGAGGATGGAGAGAGGGAGGGGGGTGGAGAGAGAGAGAGGGGGGATGGAGAGAGAGGGAGGGGGGGGTGGAGAGAGAGAGGGGGTGGAGAGAGAGAGAGGGGGATGGAGAGAGGGAGAGGGGGGTGGAGAGAGAGAGGGGGATGGAGAGAGGGAGAGAGGGGGGAGTGGAGAGAGAGAGAGGGGGATGGAGAGAGAGAGAGGGGATGGAGAGAGAGGGGGATGGAGAGAGAGAGAGGGGATGGAGAGAGAGAGGGATGGAGAGAGAGAGAGGGGATGGAGAGAGAGAGGGGATGGAGAGAGAGAGAGGGGATGGAGAGAGGGAGGGAGGGGGACGGAGAGAAGAGAGAGATGTATTTGTGGTTGATAGTTGTGTCTATGTAACAGTGTCCAGTTTTAATAACCTCCTTGTGGGGACTGGGGGAACAACAACAAGGGGAAGGACTGGGGGGGGCGGAGTCACCAACAAGGGGAAGGACTGGGGGGGGGGTCACCAACAAGGGGAAGGACTGGGACATCATGAAATAGACACAATAAGGGGTAATATCAGGTGAATGGGGTACTCTACATTGAAATAGAGACAATAAGGGGTACTCTACATTGAAATAGAGACAATAAGGGGTACTCTACATTGAAATAGAGACAATAAGGGGTAATAACTAATGTACCTGCTGTATGGACTTGAGCAGGATGATGTTCTTGATCTTTCCGAAGGGTTCTACGGCCTTCATCACCTCATCATGAGCTGTGTGCTGAGGGATATTCATCAGTTTTAACAGAGCTGAGGTCCCTGGGCCTCGTTTCTTCTTAGTCTAGAGAAAACAGGAGGAGAGAGAGAGAGGTACTGTTAGTGAGCTGTGTGTAGGGTATATTCTTTAGTCTTAACTTCTTGGATATAGGGGGCGCTCTTTTAATTTATGGATAAAAAAACGTGCCCGTTTTAAGCGCAATATTTTGTCACGAAAAGATGCTCGACTATGCATATAATTGGCAGCTTTGGAAAGAAAACACTAAGGTTTCCAAAACTGCAAAGATATTATCTGTGAGTGCCACAGAACTCATGCTACAGGCGAAACCAAGATGATACTTTAACCAGGAAATGGGCAGAATTTTCGAAGCTCTGTTTTCTATTGTCTCCTTATATGGCTGTGAATGCGCCGGGAATGAGCCTGCCCTTCCTATCGTTTCTCCAAGGTGTCTACAGCATTGTGACGTATTTGTAGGCATATCATTGGAAGATTGGCCATAAGAGACTACATTTACCACTGGTCCGCCCAGTGTCCTTTGTGTAAATTAGTGCGTAATCTTCAGCCACAGGCATTTTCTCCTGGGATTCAGAGGGGATAGCAGACTTCCACGAATGATATATCATCGAAGAGATATGTGAAAAACACCTTGAGGATTGGTCCTAAACAACGTTTGCCATGTTTCAGTCGATATTATGGAGTTAATTTGGAAAAAAGTTAGACGTTTTGAAGACTGAATTTTCGTTTTTTTTTTGGTAGCCAAACGTGACGCACCAAACGGAGCAATTTCTCCGAAACAAATAATCTTTCAGGAAAAACTGAGCATTTGCTATCTAACTCATTGAAAACATCTGAAGTTCTTCAAAAAGGTAATGATTTTATTTGAATGATTTTCTGGTTTTTGTAAAAATGTTGCCAGCTAATGCTAACGCTAGCATGCTACGCTAGCATGCTACGCTAGCATGCTACGGTAGCATGCTACGGTAACATGCTACGCTAACAGCGCTAGCTGTTACACAAATGCTTATTTTGCAATGGTTGAGAAGCATATTTTGAAAATCTGAGATGACAGTGTTGAAGGCTAAAGCTTGAGAGCTAGCATATTAATTTCATTTGCGATTTTCATGAATAGTTAACGTTGCGTTATGGTAATGAGCTTGAGGCTGTATTCACGATCCCGGATCCGGGATAGCTCGACGCAACAGGTTAACAGAGCTGAGGTCCCTGGGCCTCGTTTCTTCTTAGTCTAGAGAAAACAGGAGGAGAGAGAGAGGACAGGAGGAGAGAGAGAGAGAGGAGAGAGAGGACAGAGACAGAGAGAGAGAGAGAGAGGACAGAGAGAGAGAGAGAGAGACAGAGAAGGAGAGAGAGAGAGAGGACAGAGAAGGAGAGAGAGAGAGAGAAGAGGAGAGAGAAGACAGAGAGAGAGAGAGAGAGAGAGGACAGAGAAGGAGAGAGAGAGAGAGAGAGAGAGAGAGAGAGAGGGAGAGGAGAGAGAGAGAGAGAGAGAGAGAGAGAGAGAGGACAGAGAGAGAGAGAGAGAGAGACAGAGAGAGAGAGAGAGAGAGAGAGAGAGGACAGAGAGAGAGAGAGAGAGAGAGAGAGAGAGAAGCAGCCACTCCTCACTACTAAAGATTCATGAGAAGAAACATTCACACAGACTGGGACGTGCGATGTTGCCATAGATATTTCTCCCTGCTTGCATTGCTGCTTCTTCTTTGGCATTGAGTCAAACAGACAGCAGGTGGTGACAGTATCACGAACCAATGGCAGCTGAGAGTAAAATCTCACACTCATTTTCGTCAGCAACCGCTGAATAGCAGAACGCAACAGTCAAATAATATTACGAGAAAATATTCATATTCATGAAATCACAAGTGCAATATTGCAAAACACAGCCTTTTGTTAATCCACCTGTCGTCTCATAATTTAGAAATTATGCTTTACAGCGAAAGCACTCCAAGCGTTTGTGTAAGTTTATCGATAGCCTAGCATAGCATTATGTACACTTAGCATTAAGTAGCTAGGTCACGAAAATCAGAAAAGCAATCAAATGAACCGTTTACCTTTGATGATCTTCGGATGTTTTCACTCACGAGACTCCCAGTTAGACAGCAAATGTTCCTTTTGTTCCATAAAGATTATTTTTTTATACCCAAAATACCGACGTTTGTTTGTGGCGTTATGTTCAGAAATCCACAGGAAAGAGCGTCACGACAACGCAGACGGAAATTCCAAATAGTCTTCATAACAGAAACATGTCAAACATTTCATTCCTCAGGTAGTTTTTAAAATATATATTCGATAATATATCAACCGAGTGTGTAGGTTTTTCAATAGGACAGGGAGGAACAATGGCCGCTTTACTCTGTAGCGAAAAAACTCACTCCGAGAGACCTGTCCACTTACGCAATGTGATCTTTCACACTCATTTTTCAGAATAAAAGCCTGAAACTATGTCTAAAAACTGTTGACACCTTAGGGAAGCCATAGAAAAAGGAATCTGGTTGATATCCCTTTAAATGGAGGATGGAGGCATGCATAGGAACAGAAGGGTTTCAAAATAAGAGTCACTTCCTGATTGGATTTTCCTCAGGGTTTCGCCTGCAATATCAGTTCTGTTATACTCACAGACAATATTTTGACAGTTTTGGAAACTTTATAGAGTGTTTTCTATCCTAATCTGTCAATTATATGCATATTCTAGCTTCTGGGCCTGAGAAATAGGCTGTTTACTTTGGGAACGTTATTTTTCCAAACATAAAAATAGTGCCCCCTAGCTTCGAGAGGTTTTAACAGTTTCATTTAAACGTCTGGTGGACAAAATCCACACCTTGGTAGAAGTGGAGCTGGATGACTTGGAGGGAGAGGACGATTTCCTGGTTGATGACCTTCCAGATCCGAGCTTGCTTCCTGACTTGGACATTCCCGTTTCAGTTTTCCGAGAGGCACCTCCCTTCGAGGAGGAAGAGGAGGCGGTGGCTCCCTTCTTCTTGGCGAGCTCTGCCAGGAGGGCAGGGGCGAGGGACTGCATCATAACTTCTAGACTGGTGTTCTCCGTCAGGGAGAGGCCAGCTGGAAGGGGAGACATGGGTTACAGAGAGGCCAGCTGGAAGGGGAGGGGGAGACATGGGTAACAGAGAGAGGCCAGCTGGAAGGGGAGAGGGAGACATGGGTAACAGAGAGAGGCCAGCTGGAAGGGGAGGGGGAGACATGGGTAACAGAGAGAGGCCAGCTGGAAGGGGAGGGGAAAACACTCAAATGAACATTAAAAAAATCCCCATCAACATCTGTCTGTTTAGGCATGAGACATTATTTTTTGCATGGGCATGTCGGCCTTCTGCACCTGTGGCAGAACTACAGAGCTGTTTGTCCAGTCCAGGAGAACATCCCGAAAATCCATCTACTCGCAAAAATATCTGTAACGTCAGAATGGTTTGGGCCTACAAAACAAATATTTCCCTAACTAACCACCGTGAGGTGACCCAGTCACGGACTGTTCTCTCTGCTACCGCACGGCAAGCGGTACCGGAGCACCACGTCTGGGTCCAAGAGGCTTCGAAACAGCTTCCACCCCCAAGACATAAGACTAATGAACATCTAGTCATATGGCTACCCAGACTATTTGCATTGCTACCCTGTTATTATCTCTGTATGAGAGAGGTCATTTTCATCGTACACTTCAACTATGACGGACAAGATGAGAAAAACAAATCCAGAAAATCACATTGTAGGATTTTTAATGAATTTATTTGCAAATTATGGTGGAAAATAAGTATTTGGTCAATAACAAAAGTTTCTCAATACTTTGTTATATACCATTTGTTGGCAATGACAGTACTGTCAATACTGTATTACCTCAATGACCTCGACTAACCGATGCCCCAGCACATTGACTCACATTGACTGTACCGTAATACCCTGTATATAGTCTCCACATTGACTCTGTACCAGTACCCCCTGTATATAGCCTCCACATTGACTCTGTACCGGTACCCCCTGCATATAGCCTCCACATTAACTCTGTACCGTAACACCCTGTATATAGTCCCCACATTGACTCAGTACTAGTACCCCCTGTATGTAGCCTCCACATTGACTCTGTACCGGTACCCCCTGCATATAGCCTCCACATTGACTCTGTACCGTAACACCCTGTATATAGCCTCCACATTGACTCTGTACCGTAATACCCTGTATATAGCCTCCACATTGACTCTGTACCGTAACACCCTGTATATAGCCTCCACATTGACTCTGTACCGTAACACCCTGTACCCTGTATATAGCCTCCACATTGACTCTGTACCGTAAGCCTACCCTGTATATAGCCTCCACATTGACTCTGTACCCCTGTAATACCCTGTATATAGTCTCGCTGTTAGCCTCGCTGTTATTTACTGCTCTGTAATTATTTGTTATTTTACTTTTCTTAAAATGAAAAATGACTCCAGTGTGTGTGTGTGTGTGTGTGTGTGTCTCACCAGATGACTCCAGTGTGTGTCTCACCAGATGACTCCAGTGTGTGTGTCTCACCAGATGACTCCAGTGTGTTTCTTGGCCAGTCTCTCAGCACTGTTTTCTTGGCCAGTCTCTCAGCACTGTTAGACTTCGGCAGGCTGCTCCTCCTCGTCGTCTCCCGACGTTCCCTCGCTCTCTCCCGCTCATAGCTCCTAGAGCGCGACCTGGATGAAGGAATAGGAATATTCATATTAACTCATTTAAAATAGGAATATTCATACATATTAACTCATTAAAGAGAGGAATATTCATACATATTAACTCATTTAACTTCTTTGGGACTGGGGGGCATTATTGAGTAGCTTGGATGAATAAGGTTCCCAGAGTAAACTACCTCAGCCATAAAAGCTAGAATATGCATATAATTAGTAGATTTGGGGGAAAAACACTCTGAAGTTTCTAAAACTGTTTGAATGATGTCTGTGAGTATAACAGAACTCATATGGTTTGTAGTTTTTCCAACTCATTGCCTATCGAATATACAGTTTCTATCAGGTCATAATGCACTTCCATCCACTAGATGTCAACAGTCTTTCGAACCTGGTTTCAGGCTTCTACTGTGAAGGGGGAGAGAATGAGAGGGGGAGTCAGAGGTCTGCCAGAGTGGCATGAGCTGGTCACGCGCGTTCATGTGAGAGGGACCTGCGTTTCACTGCAATTCTATCTACAGACATTTCTGAAGACAAAGGAATTCTCCGGTTGGAACATTATTGAATTGTTTGGTGTGCTTTCGCAGTAAAGCCTTTTTGAAATCGGACAGTGTGGCTGGATTTACAACAAGAGTATCTTCAAAATGGTGAAAAATACTTGTATATTTGAGGAATTTTAATTATGGGATTTCTGTTGTTTTGAATTTGGAGCCATGCAATTTCACAGGATGTTGGCGAGGTGGGACGCTACTGTCCCAGAGAAGTTAAGAGAGGAATATTCATACATATTAACTCATTAAAGAGAGGAATATTCATACATATTAACTCTTTAAAAAGAGGAATATTCATACATGTTAACAGACTTTTAAATGGGTTATCTTACCTCCGGGACGAAGAGGCTGTCTGAGGTCGACGTTCCTGATCCCGGTGGGAAGACGACGAGGCCGGAGGGTCACGTTCTCTCTCCCTGCCCCGAAGTGAACCCGGAGACCGGGAACGCCGGGTGGTGGTGTTGTGTCGACGTTCGCGGGATCGTTCCCTGGATCGAGGTCGGCGAGTAGAGGAGGAAGGGGTGTGGTAGGAGAAGGGGCGAAGAGGAGGAGAAGGAGAGCGAGACCAGGATGAAGAACGGGAGGCGGAGCGTGTTGTCCGACGGCGCTTGGAGGACAACTGGCTGCTTTCATTTCTACTAGGAGCAGGGGAGGAGAGGGGAGAAAGAGGGGGAGGAAAGGAGAGAGAGGGAGGAAAGGAGAGAGAGGGGGAGAGAGAGAGGGGGAGAGAGAGAGAGGGGGAGGAAAGGAGAGAGAGGGGGAGGAAAGGAGAGAGAGGGGGAGGAAAGGAGAGAGAGGGGGGAGAGAGAGGGGAGGAAAGGAGAGAGAGGAAAGGGGAGAGAGGGGGGAGAGAGAGAGAGGAAAGGGGAGAGAGGAGGAGGATGAGAGAAGGAAGAGGTGGTCAGGCTGATGAAGTTATTCTGGTTGGTAACGTAAAGGATGAAAAGAGGAGTGTTTATATACTTCCAACAGACGCTAAGACTCAACTTTCTAAACCATTCAGTCAGCAGTGACCTAAATCGAAGGGACATTTAATGACCTTCTATTATAGAGCACAGTACAGGTAGGGGACTCACCTTGACACAGCGACAGTTTCCACGTTCCAGTCAGGATACCTGGAAGGAGGAAATGGAGGAAATGGATCAGGTGACTGGCACAAGCTACAACGTGAGGTCATCAGTGGACGTAGATTTCAATTCCTATTTCCGCGATTTTCCTCGCATCCAAATCCGCTCATTATTCTCAACTGTAAGAAAAATAAAGACTTTTTTCCTCCAGTGGGTTTTTTTTGTTTTTGAATTTGACCCCTTTTTCTCCCTAATTCCGTGGTATCCAATTGTTTAGTAGCTACTATCTTGTCTCATCGCTACAACTTCCGTACGGGCTCAGGAGAGACGAAGGTTGAAAGTCATGCGTCCTCCGATACACAACCCAACCAAGCAGCACTGCTTCTTAACACAGCGCCATCCAACCCGGAAGCCAGCCGCACCAATGTGTAGGAGGAAACACTATGCACCTGGCAACCTTGATTAGCGCGCACTGCGCCCGGCCCGCCACAGGAGTCGCTGGTCGCTGGTGCACGATGAGACAAGGATATCCCTACCGGCCAAACCCTCCCTAACCCGGACGATGCTAGGCCAATTGTGCGTCGCCCCACGGACCTGGAGCCTGGGCGCGAACCCAGAGTCTCTGGTGGCACAGTTGGCGCTGCAGTACAGCGCCCTTAACCACTGCGCCACCCGGGAGGCCCTCCAGTGGGTTTTTTGAGGAGGAGATGAGGGGGGAGGCTGAGAAAAGAGAGAGAGGGAGAAGTGATATATTATAAAAAGAGAGAAGAAGACTCACGATTTCCTGAGCAGACGGCAATTCTCAACGTGGAGACCGGTGTTTTGATGCTCGATCCAGTTCTGTTGATCAAAACAGCAAACAGAGACAATCAGTCTGCGTCTTCATCCTCCTCCTCCTCACCTCTCAACATCACCAATAACCCCCCAAACTCCTCTAAATCAAGCACTTTCAATAAAAAAAAAAATTTTCAACAGAGTCCAATTTCCTTCTGCTTTCATAGCAGGAGTTGATTTATACAATGTTGGGAAAAAAATAACATGGGAAAAGTAGGCTCTCTGTTCGACCAAGAAAAAGATTAACAGCATGACAAAAGTTTGATGCTGGAAAAAAAAATGTCAGCATCTGGAATCTTCCGGGGTTCTTCTCTGGAACGGATCCTCTCAGCAGTCTCTCAGCAGCCATCTTCTTCCCAAAAAACACTCTACTTCCCAAAGTGACGAAATCAATTGTATATTTAAAGAAAATTAAATGCAGTAAGTAGTGTGTTGTGTCACTGGTTTAAACACAAGGGTATAATACAATGATATCAGGGTTTGAGTAAAAAAATAATAATTTGGTGGCGTAAATAGTCCATTAATTCACAACATCTAGAGATGGAGCCTAAACTTTCTTGTACAGCACTGTGACATCAGCTGATTTATGAAGGGCTTTATAAATACATTTGATTGATTGGTTGTTCTCTGGCAGCTTCTCATCTTGTCGTTGGTTGTAATCGTCTTCGTCCTCCTCAAGACAAATCCCGGTCATCGAATCTCACAAATAAAACTGCATTTTATAACAGAATGTTTTTTTTTTTTTTTTTTTTTTTTTTTTTACAAACAAATGACAATATTTCAAGGTTTAAAAAAATAATAATTTTTTTTTTTTAAATTAAATCTCATGACATTACACAATTTTCAATAACGACAATAAACAATGTTGAATTCAGTCCAGTCTTCATATTCCGAGGAGAAAATATTTTTTTATACTAAAAAAAATAAGCTTTTCTCTTTTATTTAATGATTTCCATCCATTTTAGAA
The DNA here is from genome assembly GCF_018296145.1 of Oncorhynchus tshawytscha. Taxonomy (NCBI): domain Eukaryota; kingdom Metazoa; phylum Chordata; class Actinopteri; order Salmoniformes; family Salmonidae; genus Oncorhynchus; species Oncorhynchus tshawytscha. The sequence continues at coordinate 5,828,266 of NC_056438.1, read as the reverse complement.
CGTCTCAACTCACCGTGAAATACATGAGACAATATGGCATCCATTTTAGATAATCGCACAGCTAGACTGAAGTGTTTGAATAAACAAAAATGGATTCAACAAGAAGCAAAGTCTTGAGTTACAACATGAGGTTCAACAATATATATATTTCTTTTAAAAAGGCACACAATCAGTCTGGAGAGGTTCAGAACTGGGTTCAAATACTATTTGAGATTTCAAATACTTTATATGTACTTGATTGAACCCTTGAAACTGAAACAGCTGGAGCCGTTTCTGGAGGGCTAAAACACCTGGTCTATTATCCGGGACTGAAACAGACATGGGATACCAGGTAGAAACATAAACATAAAAATAGTATTTTGGCCTTCCAAGTAAAGAAAAATCAACCAGTGCTCAAAGTATAACAATCTCAAACAGTATTTAGAATCCAGGTCAAGACGGGAATGGCAAAAAAAACTCACCTTTAGCTGGGCACATTCTATGTTACAGAGAGAACAGGTATGAGGAAAGAATCTGGGAGAAGCTGCGGAGTAATCGCTCATCATGGTCGGGGTCGGTAACCTCTTCGTCATCATCATCATCGGGGGAGGTAGGTTCATCTGCTGGTGCATGGAAGGCATCGGACCAATCCGGGGCGGAGGAAAAGTCACCGGGACATGACCAGGAGGTGGGATTGACGGGTTCATGATGGGGAATATGGAAGGCCAAATGGGGGGTGTCGTGGGAGGAGGAACCCCGACCGGGACACCTCCAACCCTGAGTCCTGGAATTCCGACCCCAGCTCCACCACCACCACCAAGAACCACCAGGCCGGACCGGGGCTGAGCGTGGCCCCGAGCGTTGCTTTGATTCTGGGACGCCAGGAGTCGGCTGAGTCCTTGGTCTCCGCTGCGGACAGGGATGTTCATGGGCTTGGATGTTGCTTTAGAGGATGAGCCGTGGGTTTTGAGGGTCTGCTGGGGTTGGCTGGAAGGCGGAGGAAGGCCGATGCGAGAGCCTGCGTCTGTCATGGGGATGGGGCTCTGGACCGCAGGGCTGTGGATGTGCTGCTGTTGGGTACGCTGCTTGGAAAGGTCGGAGGTCATGGAATGGCCAGCGTACCCGCTCAGCGAGTCTCTGACCATGTCATATTTTGGCTTCTCTTTCGGGAGCGGATTGCGCGAGCTGTAATTATCGGGATGGCTATTATCGCCATCATCATAACTGTCGTATTTAGTAGCACGAGAATGTTCGTAATCGATCACTTTGCTCTGTCCTCCACCACCGTGGTCGGACCCTGGGCCAGGTCCACCGCCTGCCTTGGGCCGAGGGTCCACATCCATAGTTCTATTGGCCTTACGGATGCGGATGTCTCTGAGGATGAAGGGCAGGTTGTCTGGGGTCAGTTGATCGTCTGGGTAGTGGCTGAGGAGCTCCAGGTCTTCGTTGGACAACCCGAAACTCGCCAGGATGCTGCTGGCGGACTCAGACGTGTACCGGGCTGGACGAGAGGCTGCGGACGAGGCGCTCACGGGGGCCTCGGAACCTCTGGAGGTGGACCCCAGCACTCCCGCACCTCCAAACCCAGAGGTTTGGCTTTGGTACTGAGGAAGGGTGGAGGAGAAGAGTTTGGAGGAAGCAGACTGGGTCAGGAAGCCAGACCAGGGGTCCATGGAACTTTGCTGGTCGCTGGAGGTCCGGCCAGGGGTGTAACCGCCCAGCCCTCCGCCAGACGAGAGCTCGTCCATGGGGTCACGACTTAGGCGAAGGTCTTGGGCGTCCAGTGAGACCTGCTGGTTCTTATTCTGCTGCATCAACTGGCTGAGCAGCCTCACCTCCTCTCTGGCCCCGCGGATGTGGTGGTCTATGGAGGTCTCCATCTCCGGGGTCATCCCGGTCGATCTCTGCCCCGGGTCATACCCCATCTGCTGGGCCACCATCGAGGACATCATGCCTCCCTGGCCGGAGGAACCACCACCACCACCACCAGACCCCAGACCAAGGCGGGAGGCCCCCAGAGGGTCCCTTCCGGCCTGGGATTGTGTGAGTCCGTACTGCCCCATCTGGGCGGCAGATCTCTGGGCCTGTGAAGAGTACTGATCCCCTAAGGGGTTATATAGGGGACGGGACATGTTATTGACGGTAGTTGCTGCTGTGAGGAGGTTGATGGGGGCGAGAAGAGGTGAGTGTAGGGTGGTGGGGGGGGGGGTGGCGGCAGAAGTGGTGGTTGCAGCGGTAACGAGCTGGGCCAGCTGCAGGGAGGCGTGGCCTAAGAGGAGCTGCAGGGGCGGGATCCCAACTCCCAGCCCTCCAATCGGATTCAGCGGGCTGGAAAGGGGAGCAGCGCAACGATCCAATAGCAACGCAAAGCTGAAAGAGTTGGAGAGGAGAAACACACAGGAGGGTTACTGGTTGGTCTTCTCTCTGGCTCGCCCTGGGAGACGTCTATGGACAGTAGTAATCAGACTGGAAAGCAGACTGGATTTCTGCGATTCCACACTGAAACACTTTTCACATCAGTTGTGTCAAACTGTTCTAGAACAGCTTCTAGAACATCATCAGGGTTCTGTTGGTTAGGTCAGAGCAGAAGAAGACAGTTCCTGCATCTTCACTGGAGGAAAGAAAAACAGCAAGCAAACAGGGAACAGACAGGAGGGGGAGAAGTAGTCATCGTGAAAAACATACAACATTATTTTACAAACTCCATGCACTGCTTTAGTGAAATTTGTAAGATTGCAAGCAGCTTTTTTTTTTTAAACTAAAGGTTTACAGTCATACTTTTAAGATAATAGACTGCCAAGGGAAATAGTTTATTCAGTAATGAAACGGGGCTTACTAGTTTCGCTAAAGATCAGACTTAGTAGGGTTAAGTGGAAGCTATTGATTATCGAATGAAGACGGAATCAAAATGTGAAAGGTTACGTGCATAAATCAATAAACGGTGTCAGGGTTCGTTGTAACGGCTCTTCCCAAGACAACGATCTGAAAGTCGTATAACCAAACAGAACACTGCACTTGAGAGTCAACTAAACCAATTCATGTCACTAACCCACACTAATACACTTTCCGATAATATTGAACAGCGTGTTAATATTCAAAGTGGTTAACGTCATGGTGCAAAGCGTTGAGACATGAAAGCTGAACTTCAAAACCTGCTTCATAAAAACCAGTTTTGAGAGAAGGGAACCCATCCCCACCACCCGCAGAGAAAGATAGTGGGTAAAATGGGTGCAAGGAGAACCCGTAACCGAGCCTGAATTTGAAGCAGTTTACTTCTGTGATTGGCTTCATATATATATAATCATGTTCATGTATCTTTGCATCAGGATATTCTACACCGATAGGAAGGCTGTAGAGTTTTCACATGTGATTAAACACAGAGAGATCAACTGATAGAAGAGTTGACCACGTGCCCCAAACTACTGCATTTGACAAAACCAAAAACAAGTCCAATACTGGCATAACAATGTAAAAAAAAAAAGGTCAACCTAAGATGTTTTTAGCAGTTACACAATAATGTCAATACATTATTCTATAACGTTGCAGTGATCACGAGTGGAACAAGGCCTATAAGACCTGATGGAAAACCTAAATATTTCAGCAGCCAACATTTTATTATTATTATCATCATCATCATCATCATCATCATCAATGAACCCAACAACTTCTATAACAGCAACGTATTAAAATGGTGGGAAATACACTGTCAAACTTCCAATGAAACGCAGTCTCTTAAATAGATCTCTTAAATAGCCGCCTTTTAATAGCTGGGAAAGAGCAAACATTTCAAACACCTGGTCTAAATGGATTGTCTGTGAGGTTACCACGGGGACGGGGACTAACGCCATGTTACCACGGGGACTAACGCCATGTTACCACGGGGACTAACGCCATGTTACCACGGGGACTAACGCCATGTTACCATAACGCCATGTTACCACGGGGACTAACGCCATGTTACCACGGGGACTAACGCCATGTTACCACGGGGACGGGGACTAACGCCATGTTACCACGGGGACGGGGACTAATGCCATGTTACCGCGGGGACGGGGAATAACGCCATGTTACCACGGGGACAAACATTGAATTGTCTACTAAATATAAAAAGGCAAAAAAAAAAACAAACGTGGAGCTAAAAGATGTGTCATTTGATAAATGTTCTTAGGGGAAAAAACAGTGTTTGGACTTGGTCGTCCTGGCGACAGATTTTTTTTTACATTTTATTTTTATTTAACTAGGCAAGTCAGTTAAGAACAAATTCTTATTTTCAATTACGGTCTTGGAAGACAGGTTTTCCCTTCAGGGCAGCTCGACAGATTTGAACTTGCAACCTTTCAGTTACTAGTCCAACGCTCTAACCACTAGGCTACCCTGCCGCCCAGGTTGCAGTATCCGGGTAAAGACTCGGCCAGCATGCGCCGCCTGGCCCGGAAACCTCACGTTGAATTTCATTTCAATTCTCGGGAACAAATGAGCATTTGGTTCAGGAAAGCTTCCTCATGCGACTTCTACGCGGCAGAATGTTGGAACTTGCTTCACCGGTTGTCCACGCGGTTGATCAGCGTTTATTTGTTGTTGCAGGTAGGAATGTCAAGTTTTCAAGACGATGATACAGGAAATCCATAATTGCATCAACCTTTTCAAAGTGCTGGTTAGTGGGTTCATATTTCTATCACCCGACAGCACAGACAACCGGTAAAGTACATTTCATTCTGATTTATGGCTTGTAGAGGTCGTGTGAGGTAACTTTGCTGATACAAAACGCTCATTTATGCCCGATGGGAATTCAATGCAATTCAACGTTGGGGGTTGTGTCAGACTAGCCTGAGCAGTGTCCTTGTTTGACCTAAACAGCATCTGCCCGTTCATTGGTCATGTGCACACCACAAGGTGCAAGGAGCTAACCACCGAACGGCTGATTAGCTTGTGTTACAACTCACAACTTAGAGAGGATATCAATACAAATAATTAGAAAACTCTGACATATGTAAACTATTAGCTAGCTAACAGAAATGTAGTGGCTAGTCCCACACTTTACAGGCTGCAAACTATTAGGCTGCAAACTATTAGCTAACAGAAATGTAGTGGCTAGTCCCACACTTTACAGGCTGCAAACTATTAGCTAGCTAACAGAAATGTAGTGGCTAGTCCCACACTTTACAGGCTGCAAACTATTAGCTAGCTAACAGAAATGTAGTGGCTAGTCCCACACTTTACAGGCTGCAAACTAACAGAAATTAGCTAGCTAGCAAACTTGCTAGTCCCAGCAGGCTGCAAACTATTAGCTAGCTAACAGAAATGTAGTAGCAAACAATCAAACTGTGCAGCTACAAAACAATCATGTGCACACAGCCAGTCTAACAGAAATGTAGTGGTTAGTCCCACAAACTATTACAGCCATCCAAAAGGAGGTTTTGTATTGCATGTTAAAAAAATCATACAGATTGCACAGAAAACAGGAAGATTGTTTTTGGTTAGGCTGTGATAAGGGTGATCACTGGGATCCCGAGAGGTGCAGCTGTCTAAGGCACAGCGTCTCAGTGCTAGAGGAGTCACTACAGACCCTGGTTCGAATCCTGGGCTGTAATCACAACCTTGTTGTGATTGGGAGTCCCATAAAGTTATAGCATAGCCTGATATCCCACTGCCTTTCGTTTCAAATGGAAACATATTAGTCATTGTGGGCAGAACAAGCTAGAGATCCTATTGGCTCATTCCAGCTCATTCCCCGTTAGGGAACGCCTACTCTGAGGTGCAATAACTCAAATCACCTTAATTAAACACTCAAACATTTAAACCTTTGACAAAAGGTTTTTTTTTTTTTTTTTTTTTTTTTTTTAAACGTCTACAAATCGTAGTCTGTTCGTAACAGAAAACTGTGTTGAGATGAAATGTTTCATCGATGCCAAAATGTGCAGAATATCGGCGCAAATCCACCTGGTTCCTTCTTCTCCCACTGCGGGGTCACTGGGCTTCCTCTCACTACCATATTTGGTAAGAGTGAAAAAACGCCAAGCGGATGCTTCACATTTATACAACTTCACATTACATCCGGTGAAATATCTGTCTCATTCTTCTATCTGTGGAGAAACATCTCGCTTCACCTCTTTCTCTGAGTTACACCATGAGCAGGGGCTGTGTTTTGGGGGGAGGGGTGCTGCACACAACATATATATATCTGTTTCTAGGCTACAATGTCCTACGGAATGTCCCGTATTTGGGCAGTTTAAATGTGGTCACCCTAAGACGTGATAGATCACAGCTGCCTTTCGCGTCTTCGACTTTCCGAAAAACATCAGCCCTCCATTTTGTATTTCCTGTATCGTGTTGCATTAAGCGCCGCATGCGACAGAGGACACAAACCCGAGTTTCTACTTCCAGCCAGCGGTATTGTCCGTTTTAAATCACACATATGAACAACAACTCATCTCTTATGTCTTTTGAAATAGGGTTTTTGTTACATACCTTCTGTTATTTTCGGTTATTTTCTATGGAGAAATCTCGTACTTGTCTTTCTCTCCAGGCGGCTCCACGGACGCTCAAGGATTTGCGCATGCGCATTCGACTATCTCACCCGAACAACGTCATAGACCTAACCCAATGAAAACAGAGTACTTGATTGGATAATGTGTTTTAATAAATTGGGTCTTCAATTTTTACTGAAATGTAATTATATTCCTGAAAGATGACCTGCTAAATTAGCTAGGTTTCACCAACAAGCTTTAATGGCCTGGAAAATATGTTTCCTGCACAATTTTTCCCCACATAAAGCTCTTCTGTGGAATAATTCAGGCATACCTGAAAGGAATCAGTCATTGTTCTTCACCAGCTGGCATGAGAGGAATATTGACTTTGTTCTTGATGTTTTTGACAAGGGTAATATTCTCACATATGAACAATTTATAAAACATTGAAAGAGTTTCCAACACCTTTCAGAGAGTTTATTTCTGTGATCAAAGCGGTCTAACTACACTAATGAAAACTCACCTTAATTTTGGGATCAAAAAGTTTATCCAGAACTCAGATTGGAAAGCATGGGCTTACTTGAGAGATCTTGTTGTAATAAATATATAACACAAATTCTTCATTCACAAAACCAACTTACACCGAGAGGAAAGTTTTTCTGGAACACGCTTATTCCTGACGTTGTCTGGAAAAATGCCTCGTTAAGGCCTTACAAATACTGTATACCAAACAAAGTTAAGGAAGTGTACTTTAACATTTTACATAAGATATATCCATGTAATTCTATGATGTTCAAATTTGTGGCTATTGATGATATCTGCGTTTTCTGTGAAGAAGAAGGTGAGAATCTGACTCACTTGTTCTTTGAATGTAAATTTGTGTCTGAATTTTGGGAAAACCTTGCAAAGTACTTATTTACCATTATGAACACTGCCTATGTTTTTGACATGAAAGATATAATATGTTACTATTGCAATGATAACAAGACCATTGAAATTATTGTTAATTTGTTTATTCTTGTTGCCAAATATTACATACACCAACAAAAATTCCATATCCACTCTATACCAAAATTACATATTTTTCTAATTGAATTGAATTATCTTATTAAAACACTAACCCTAGTGAATAACAACAGGAATAACATCTTCCTAAATCATTATAATAAGATCTTTTCAGAGTGAATATAAATGCACTAAAATTGTTTATTTTTTGTATTATTTTATTGATATTTTTTGAACGTTTGAGTATTTTCTTGTTAATACCTGTGTTTTGTTTTGTTAGACATGTTTGATGTAGCAATGTAAGTTGATTTTGTATTATGAATAAAACATTTTTTTTAACAAAAAAAAACAGAGTAGTTGCTTGAACTTTCTCTCCAAGCGGCTCCACTGACGCTCAAGGATTTGCGCATTCGACTATCTCATCCGAACAACGTCATAGACCCACTGAAGACAGAGGAGTTGATTGGAGGAACTTGTAGGAACTATTCTTCGCCAGATGAGGGAACCCTAGTGCTACATCAACACCACATTCACAGAATAATTTACCAAGTTTATCATTTATTTATTTATTGAATCTTTATTTAGTTTATTTAAACTAGGCAAGTCAGTTAAGAACTTAAACAGCTATGGGAAAAGTCATATGCAAGGTGCACAGCACCACAGGTGGGTGAATGTATATTTATATATTTATATGAGTTTCATTCCAAAACGCTATACATTTTGGTAAATTAGCTATTGTTTAATTTAAAAAACGTATGATTGGTGTGTTTTTGTTCTAGTTGTTAAATTATATGTGTTATAATCTATCACTACATGGGTTTAATTTCAGAGACAAATAATCAGGTTTTGTTGCAAAACGCTAAATATCCACCTCACTCTGAGGAAAAAAGAGGAAGTAGCATTTTTTGAGAAACTCAAATGTCAAATGATTAAATAATGTATTTCTGATTTACAGATTAATTCGGAAAGTATTCAGACCCCTTGACTTTCCCCACCTTTTATTAGGTTACAGCCTTATTCTAAATTTAAGATGTTTATTTATTTATTATCAATCTACACACAATGCCCCATCATTTTTATTTCACCTTTATTTAACCAGGTATAGTATTCAGACCCCATGACTTTCCCCACCTTTTATTAGGTTACAGCCTTATTCTAAATTTAAGATTTTTATTTATTTATTATCAATCTACACACAATGCCCCATCATTTTTATTTCACCTTTATTTAACCAGGTATAGTATTCAGACCCCATGACTTTTCCCACATTTTATTAGGTTACAGCCTTATTCTAAATTTAAGATTTTTTTTTTATTATCAATCTACACACAATGCCCCATCATTTTTATTATTTTTTTATTTCACCTTTATTTAACCAGGTAGGCCAGTTGAGAACAAGTTGTCATTTACAACTGCGACCTGGCCAAGATAAAGCAAAGCAGTGCGACACAAATAATAACAAATGACAACGCAAAAGCAGGGCAAGACATTGTTGCTAATTTATAAATGAATAAAAACTGAAATATCACATTTACATAAGTATTCAAACCCTTCACTCAGTACTTAAGCACCTTCACCAGCGATTACAGCCTCAAGTCTTCTTGGTTATGACGTTACAAGCTTGGCACACTTGTATTTGGGGAGTTTCTCCATTTCTTCTCTGCCGATCCTCTCAAGCCCTGTCTGGTTGGATGGGGAGCGTCGCTGCACAGCTATTTTCAGGTCTCTCTAGAGATGTTAGATCAGGTTCAAGTCCGGGTCTGGCTGGGCCACTCAAGGACATTCAGAGACTTGCCCTGAAGCCACTCCTGCATCCCGTAGGGATGGTGCCAGGTTCCTCCAGACGTGACACTTGGCATTTAGGCCAAAGAGTTCAATCTCAGTTTCATCAGACCAGAGAATCTTATTTCTCATGGTCTGAGAGTCCTTAGGGGCCTTTTGTCAAACTCCAAGAGGGCTGTCATGTGCCTTTTGCTGAGGAGTGGCTTCCGTCTGGCCACTCTACCACAAAGGCCTGATTGGTGGAGTGCTGCAGAGATGGTTGTCCTTCTGGAAGGTTCTCCCACCTCGACAGAAGAACTCTGGCAAAGGGACCATCAGGTTCTTGGTCACCTCCCTGACCAAAGCCCTTTTCCAGATTGCTCAGAACGGCTGGGCGGCCATCTCTAGGAAAAGTCTTGGTGGTTCCTAACTTCTTCCATTTAAGAGTGTTGGAGGCCACTTTGTTCTTGGGAACCTTCAATGCTACAGAAATGTTTTGGTACCCTTCCCAGATCTGTGCCTCGACACAATCGTGTCTCGGATCTTTACAGAAAAATTCCTACAGCAATACGCCATCCCATCTGGCTAAGTGGGACTATCATTTCATTTTCAAAAGGACAGTGACCCAACACACCTCCAGGCTGTGTAAGGGCTATTTTACCAAGAAGGAGCATGATGGAGTGCTGCATCAGATGACCTGGCCTCCACAATCACCGAACCTCAATCCAGTTGAGATGTTTTGGGATGAGTTGGACCACAGAGTGAAGGTAAAGCAGCCAACAAGTGCTCAGCATATGTGGGAACTCCTTCAAGACTGTTAGAAAAGCATTCCAGGTGAAGCTGAAGCTTTATTTTTACTATTTTCTACATTGTATAATAATAGTCAAGACATCAAAACTATGAAACAACACATATGGGGTCATGTAGTAACCAAAAAAGTATTAAACAAATCAAAATGTAATTGAGATTCTTCAAGTAGCCACCCTTTGCCTATTCACACTATTGGCAATCTCTCAACCAGCTTCACCTGGAATGCTTTTCTAAAAGTCTTGAAGGAGTTCCCACATCTGCTGAGCACTTGTTGGCTGCTTTCCCTTCACTCTGCGGTCCAACTCATCCCAATGGATAGGTGGGGCATTATTAGCGTCCCACCTGGCCAACATTCGGTGAAATTGCAGAGCGCAAAATTCAAATTAAATTATTAGAAATATTTAACTTTCATCAAATCCCAAGTGCAATACACCAAATTAAAGCTTAACTTCTTGTTAATCCAGCCACCGTGTCAGATTTCAAAAAGGCTTTACAGCGAAAGCAAACCATGTGATTATCTGAGGACAGCACAACACCATACAAACACATGAAAATCATATTTCAACCAAGCAGGCGCGACACAAAAAGTCAGAAATAACGATATAATTCATGCCTCACCTTTGAAGATCTTCTTCTGTTGGCACTCATATGTCCCAGAAACATCACAAATGGTTGTTTTTGTTCGATAAACTCCTTTTTTATATCCCCAAAATGTTGATTTATTTGAATTTAAAAGTGGAGCGAGTTCCAGGTCGCGCGCATCAAACAAAAGAGTCCACTTGGCTTGATTCTCATTCTGAATAGCCGTACTTCTTCATTTCTCAAAGGTAAAACATCAACCAATTTCTAAAGACTGTTGACATCTAGTGGAAGGCATAGGAACTGCAAGCATGTGCCTCATAAATCTAGTTCCCCATAGAAACCCAATAGAAAACACAGTCAACTCAACAACAAAAAATCCTGGATGGTTTGTCCTCTGGGTTTCGCTTGCCAAATACGTTCTGTTATACTCACAGACATTATTTTAACAGTTTTAGAAACTTTAGAGTGTTTTCTATCCGAATCTACCAATTATATGCATATCCTAGCTTCTAGGCCTGAGTAGCAGGCAGTTTACTTTGGGCATGCTTTTCATCTGGATGCAAAAATACCGCACCCTATCCCAAAGAGGTTTTAACCTCTACAGGATCAGTGTCCCCCCATGGGATGGTTGAGCTAACGTAGGCTAATGTGATTAGCATGAGGTTGTAAGTAACAAGAACAATTCCCAGGACATAGACATGTCTTATTTGGGCAGAAAGATTAAATTCTTGTTAATCTAACTGCACTGTCCAATTTACAGTAGCTATTACAGTGAAATAATACCATGCTGTTGGTTGAGGAGAGTGCACAATTTTGAACTTCGAAATGTGTTAATTGATCCAATTAGGCAGTCTTTTATTTAACTCGGCAAGTCAGTTAAGAACAAATTATTTTTTACAATGACAGCATAGGAACAGTGGGTTAACTGCCGTGTTTGAGGCAGAATGACAGATTTTTACCTTGTCAGCTCAGGGATTTGATCTATAAACATTTTGGTTAGTGGCCCAACACTTTAACCACTAGGCTACCTGCCAACCAAGCATTTTGAACAGAATGGTTCATTGGATCAGTCTGAAACTTTGCACATACACTGCTGCCCTCTTGTGGACACCATTGAAATTACAACCAGAGTGATGGCTATATTGGCCATATACCACAAACCCCTCTGGCCTCAGCTCTTATATTAGCCATACACCACACCCCCTCTCACCTCAGCCCTTATATTGGCCATAAACCACACCCCCTCTCACCTCAGCCCTTATATTGGCCATACACCACACCCCCTCTCACCTCAGCCCTTATATTGGCCATACACCACACCCCCCCTCTGGCCTCAGCCCTTATATTGGCCCATACACCACACCCCACCCCCTCTGGCCTCAGCCCTTATATTAGCCATAAACCACACCCCCTCTCACCTCAGCGCCCTTATATTAGCCATAAACCACACCCCCTCTCACCTCAGCCCTTATATTAGCCATAAACCACACCCCCTCTGGTCTCAGCCCTTATATTAGCCATAAACCACACCCCCTCTCACCTCAGCCCTTATATTAGCCATAAACCACACCCCTCTCACCTCAGCTCTTATATTAGCCATTCACCACACCCCCACACCCCTCTCACCTCAGCCCTTATATTAGCCATAAACCACACCCCTCTGGTCTCAGCCCTTATATTAGCCATAAACCACACCCCCTCTCACCTCAGGTCTCAGCCCTTATATTAGCCATTCACCACACCCCCCCTCTGGTCTCAGCCCTTGTATTAGCCATAAACCACACCCCCTCTGGTCTCAGCCCTTATATTAGCCATAAACCACACCCCCTCTGGTCTCAGCCCTTATATTAGCCATAAACCACACCCCCTCTGGTCTCAGCCCTTATATTAGCCATAAACCACACCCCCTCTGGTCTCAGCCCTTATATTAGCCATAAACCACACCCCCTCTGGTCTCAGCCCTTATATTAGCCATAAACCACACACCCCTCTGGTCTCAGCCCTTATATTAGCCATAAACCACACCCCCCTCTGGTCTCAGCCCTTAAATTAGCCATAAACCACACCCCTCTCCCCTCAGCCCTTATATTAGCCATAAACCACACCCCCTCTGGTCTCAGCCCTTATATTAGCCATAAACCACACCCCTTCTGGTCTCAGCCCTTATATTAGCCATAAACCACACCCCCTCTCACCTCAGCCCTTATATTAGCCATAAACCACACCCCCTCTGGTCTCAGCCCTTATATTAGCCATTCACCACAAACCCCCAAGGTGCCGTATTGATATAATAAACTGGTCACCAACGTAATTAGAGCAGTAAGAATAAATGTTTTGTCATACCTGTGATATACGGTCTGATAAATCACAGCTGTCAGCCAATCAGGAGCTTGAACTACCCAGTTTATAAAATATTTTTTTAGAACCATTTATTAACGAGACTTGACTGGTAATTGAAAGACAGGATTTCAACAGCAGTGATTTTATTGACACACCTTGCTGTTTCACCAAGACCCACAGCTAACATCTTTCCCTCACGCAACAATCCTGACATTTACACACAAGGTCTTAAAAACACACACACACACACACACACACACACACACACACACACACACACACACACACACACACACACCTACAGTAAGCAGTATATATACTGAACAAAAATATAAACTAAATATAAAATGTAAAGTGTTGGTCCCATGTTCCATTAGCTAAAATAGAAGATTCCAGAAATGTTCCATACGCACAAAAAGTGTATTTTTTTCATCACAAATGTGTTTACATCCCTCTCAGTGAGCATTTCTCCTAATCCACCCACCTGACAGGTGTGGCCTATCAAGAAGCTAATTAAACAGCATGATCATAGGTGCACCTTGTGCTGGGGGACAATAAATGGCCACTCTAAAATGTTTTGTCACACAACACAATGTCACAGATGTCTCAAGTTTTGAAAGAGCCATCAATTGGGATGCTGACTCCAGGAATGTCCACCAGAGCTGTTGCCAGATAATTTAACGTCCATTTCTCTATTATAAGCCTCCTCCAATGTCGTTTTAGAGAATTTGGCAGTACGTACAACCAGCCTCACAACCGCAGACCACGTGTAACCATGCCAGCCCAGGACCTCCACATCCGGCTTCTTCACTTGAGGGATCATCTGAGACCAGCCACCTGGACAGTTGATAAAACTGAGGAGTATTTCTGTCTGTAATAAAGCCCTTTTGTGGGGAAAAACGAATTCTGATTGGCTGGGCCTGGCTCCCAAGTGGGTGGGCCTGGCTCCCAAGTGGGTGGGCCTGGCTCCCAAGTGGATGGGCCTGGCTCCCAAGTGGGTGGGCCTGGCTCCCAAGTGGCTGGGCCTGGCTCCACAGTGGCTGGGCCTGGCTCCCAAGTGGCTGGGCCTGGCTCCCACAGTGGCTGGGCCTGGCTCCACAGTGGCTGGGCCTGGCTCCCAAGTGGGTGGGCCTGGCTCCACAGTGGGTGGGCATGGCTCCACAGTGGGTGGGCCTGGCTCCCAAGTGGCTGGGCCTGGCTCCCAAGTGGGTGGGCCTGGCTCCCAAGTGGCTGGGCCTGGCTCCCAAGTGGCTGGGCCTGGCTCCTGGCTCAGTGGGTGGGCCTGGCTCCCAAGTGGGTGGGCCTGGCTCCACAGTGGGTGGGCATGGCTCCACAGTGGGTGGGCCTGGCTCCACAGTGGGTGGGCCTGGCTCCCAAATGGGTGGGCCTGGCTCCCAAGTGGGTGGGCCTGGCTCCCAAGTGGGTGGGCCTGGCTCCACAGTGGGTGGGCCTGGCTCCCAAGTGGGTGGGCCTGGCTCCCAAGTGGCTGGGCCTGGCTCCCAAGTGGCTGGGCCTGGCTCCACAGTGGGTGGGCCTGGCTCCCAAGTGGGTGGGCCTGGCTCCACAGTGGGTGGGCCTGGCTCCACAGTGGGTGGGCCTGGCTCCCACAGTGGGTGGGCCTGGCTCCCAAGTGGGTGGGCCTGGCTCCCAAGTGGCTGGGCCTGGCTCCACAGTGGGTGGGCCTGGCTCCCAAGTGGCTGGGCCTGGCTCCACAGTGGGTGGGCCTGGCTCCACAGTGGGTGGGCCTGGCTCCACAGTGGGTGGGCCTGGCTCCCAAGTGGGTGGGCCTATGCTCTCCCAGGCCCAGACATGGCTGTGCCCCTGCTCAGTCACGTGAAATCCCCTGATTAGAGCCTAATTTATTTATTTCAATTGACTGATTTCCATGTATGAACTATAACTCAGTAAAGTCTTTTAAAATGGTTTTATGTTTGCGTTTATATTTTTGTACAGTATAAATAGAAAGAAAAAAAAATCCAGCAGACTACTACAACAAAAATGAACAGACAAACTAAAGACAAATCAACGAGGCTTGAATAAATCATAAGGGTTATTCTACATTTAAAATATAAAATAAATATACCGTTTTCGTAAAAAAGGCTAATTTTCTTTGATATACAGTATATTTATATTTAAAAGAAAAAAAAGATACCAATCTGTTGCTTCACTTCATGACCGGTTGTCTGTAAAAAATGATTAACCTAAAGTAAAACTCCTTCTTTCAGTTGAGAGCCAGTCAGTAGACGCCAGTCAGTAGAGAGCTAGTCAGTAGAGGCCAGTCAGTAGAGGCTAGTCAGTAGAGAGCTAGTCAGTAGAGGCTAGTCAGTAGAGAGCTAGTCAGTAGAGGCCAGTCAGTAGAGAGCTAGTCAGTAGAGAGCTAGTCAGTAGAGGCTAGTCAGTAGAGAGCTAGTCAGTAGAGAGCTAGTCAGTAGAGAGCTAGTCAGTAGAGGCCAGTCAGTAGAGAGCTAGTCAGTAGAGGCTAGTCAGTAGAGAGCTAGTCAGTAGAGAGCTAGTCAGTAGAGGCTAGTCAGTAGAGAGCTAGTCAGTAGAGAGCTAGTCAGTAGAGGCCAGTCAGTAGAGAGCTAGTCAGTAGAGAGCTAGTCAGTAGAGGCTAGTCAGTAGAGGCCAGTCAGTAGAGAGCTAGTCAGTAGAGAGCTAGTCAGTAGAGAGCTAGTCAGTAGAGGCCAGTCAGTAGAGAGCTAGTCAGTAGAGAGCTAGTCAGTAGAGGCTAGTCAGTAGAGAGCTAGTCAGTAGAGAGCTAGTCAGTAGAGAGCTAGTCAGTAGAGGCCAGTCAGTAGAGAGCTAGTCAGTAGAGAGCTAGTCAGTAGAGAGCTAGTCAGTAGAGAGCTAGTCAGTAGAGGCTGTCAGTAGAGGCCAGTCAGTAGAGAGCTAGTCAGTAGAGAGCTAGTCAGTAGAGGCCAGTCAGTAGAGAGCTAGTCAGTAGAGAGCTAGCCAGTAGAGGCTAGTCAGTAGAGAGCTAGTCAGTAGAGAGCTAGTCAGTAGAGAGCTAGTCAGTAGAGGCCAGTCAGTAGAGAGCTAGTCAGTTGAGAGCTAGTCAGTAGAGACTAGTCAGTAGAGAGCTAGTCAGTAGAGAGCTAGTCAGTAGAGAGCTAGTCAGTAGAGGCCAGTCAGTAGAGAGCTAGTCAGTAGAGAGCTAGTCAGTAGAGGCCAGTCAGTAGAGAGCTAGTCAGTAGAGAGCTAGTCAGTAGAGAGCTAGTCAGTAGAGAGCTAGTCAGTAGAGGCCAGTCAGTAGAGGCTAGTCAGTAGAGAGCTAGTCAGTAGAGAGCTAGTCAGTAGAGGCTAGTCAGTAGAGGCTAGTCAGTAGAGGCCAGTCAGTAGAGAGCTAGTCAGTAGAGAGCTAGTCAGTAGAGGCCAGTCAGTAGAGAGCTAGTCAGTAGAGGCTAGTCAGTAGAGGCCAGTCAGTAGAGGCTAGTCAGTAGAGAGCTAGTCAGTAGAGAGCTAGTCAGTAGAGAGCTAGTCAGTAGAGAGCTAGTCAGTAGAGGCCAGTCAGTAGAGAGCTAGTCAGTAGAGAGCTAGTCAGTAGAGGCCAGTCAGTAGAGAGCTAGTCAGTAGAGAGCTAGTCAGTAGAGGCCAGTCAGTAGAGAGCTAGTCAGTAGAGGCTAGTCAGTAGAGGCCAGTCAGTAGAGAGCTAGTCAGTAGAGAGCTAGTCAGTAGAGGCTAGTCAGTAGAGGCTAGTCAGTAGAGAGCTAGTCAGTAGAGAGCTAGTCAGTAGAGGCTAGTCAGTAGAGGCTAGTCAGTAGAGAGCTAGTCAGTAGAGAGCTAGTCAGTAGAGGCTAGTCAGTTGAGAGCTAGTCAGTAGAGGCCAGTCAGTAGAGAGCTAGTCAGTAGAGAGCTAGTCAGTAGAGAGCTAGTCAGTAGAGAGCTAGTCAGTAGAGAGCTAGTCAGTAGAGGCTAGTCAGTAGAGGCCAGTCAGTAGAGAGCTAGTCAGTAGAGAGCTAGTCAGTAGAGGCCAGTCAGTAGAGAGCTAGTCAGTAGAGAGCTAGTCAGTAGAGAGCTAGTCAGTAGAGAGCTAGTCAGTAGAGGCCAGTCAGTAGAGAGCTAGTCAGTAGAGAGCTAGTCAGTAGAGGCTAGTCAGTAGAGGCTAGTCAGTAGAGAGCTAGTCAGTAGAGAGCTAGTCAGTAGAGGCTAGTCAGTAGAGAGCTAGTCAGTAGAGAGCTAGTCAGTAGAGAGCTAGTCAGTAGAGAGCTAGTCAGTAGAGAGCTAGTCAGTAGAGGCCAGTCAGTAGAGAGCTAGTCAGTAGAGAGCTAGTCAGTAGAGGCTAGTCAGTAGAGGCTAGTCAGTAGAGAGCTAGTCAGTAGAGAGCTAGTCAGTAGAGGCTAGTCAGTTGAGAGCTAGTCAGTAGAGGCCAGTCAGTAGAGAGCTAGTCAGTAGAGAGCTAGTCAGTAGAGGCTAGTCAGTAGAGAGCTAGTCAGTAGAGGCTAGTCAGTAGAGAGCTAGTCAGTAGAGGCTAGTCAGTAGAGAGCTAGTCAGTAGAGGCTAGTCAGTAGAGGCTAGTCAGTAGAGAGCTAGTCAGTAGAGAGCTAGTCAGTAGAGGCTAGTCAGTAGAGGCTAGTCAGTAGAGAGCTAGTCAGTAGAGGCTAGTCAGTAGAGGCTAGTCAGTAGAGAGCTAGTCAGTAGAGGCCAGTCAGTAGAGAGCTAGTCAGTAGAGGCCAGTCAGTAGAGAGCTAGTCAGTAGAGAGCTAGTCAGTAGAGGCCAGTCAGTAGAGAGCTAGTCAGTAGAGGCTAGTCAGTAGAGGCTAGTCAGTAGAGAGCTAGTCAGTAGAGAGCTAGTCAGTAGAGAGCTAGTCAGTAGAGGCTAGTCAGTAGAGAGCTTGCCGATAGAGGCCTTGTAATGTTCCTCCCCATTAGAATACAATATTATTATTATTATTTGTATCAAAAAAATCTTTTGAACACGTGTAACCAAAGCATGAGGCAAAAACACATGTAAAAGCAACAAGAATGTGTCTGAGAACAGCACACACACACACACACACACACACACACACAGAAACACACACACACACACACACACACACACACACACACACACACAGACAACACACACACACACACACACACACACACACAGAAACACACACACACACAGACAACACACACACACACACACACACACACACACACACACACACACACAGAAAACAACACACACACAGACAACACACACACACGAGACCATAGATTCAGTAGTATTGTCAATAAAACCATTCAGAACTACCAAGAGTAAAGGGTTCTGGGCGGGGGGGGACTCCAAATCAAATCATCACTGGGGGGGACGACTCCAAATCAAATAGTCACTGGGGTGACTCCAAATCAAATAATCACTGGGGGACTCCAAATCAAATAATCACTGGGGGCGACTCCAAATCAAATAATCACTGGGGGCGACTCCAAATCAAATAGTCACTGGGGGCGACTCCAAATCAAATAATCACTGGGGGGCGACTCCAAATCAAACAAATAATCACTGGGGGGACTCCTAATCAAATAATCACTGGGGGGACTCCAAATCAAATAATCACTGGGGGCGACTCCAAATCAAATAATCACTGGGGGCGACTCCAAATCAAATAATCACTGGGGGCGACTCCAAATCAAATAATCACTGGGGGGCGACTCCAAATCAAATAATCACTGGGGGCGACTCCAAATCAAATAATCACTGGGGGCGACTCCAAATCAAATAATCAAATCAAATAATCACTGGGGGACGACTCCAAATCAAATAATCACTGGGGGAAAATTAGAAGGAAAGTGGAAAGAGACAGAGATGCATATGTCTCCTTTATGCCCCGATCAGTCATCCCAGTCCCCTGGTTCTAGGACTGCGTCCCAAAACAGCACCCTGTTCCCTATTAGGTGACCTACTTTTGACCAAGGGAGTAGTGTGCTATGTAGGGAATAGTGTGCCATTTGGGGAATTGGCCCAGGGCTCCATTCCTCCAGGGTCTCACAGCTCTGTGTTCTTCCCAGGCAGAGCCACCTTTTTCTGAATGTCTTCATCCGACGAGACCCCATCTCTCTCCTTCTCAGCTGATACGGCCTTTCCCTTCCCCTTCTTCTTCTTCTTCTTCACCTTCTCCTTCTTCTTCTTCTTCATCGTCTTCTCTCCTTCCTGCCTGCCGCCCTCACTCCCTCCTCCTCCTCCTCCTCCTCCTCCTCCTCCCAGGTCTTTGCTCTTCGTTCCCTTCTTCTTCTTCTTCTTCTTCTTGTCCTCGGCGATGGTTGCCGCATCTCCCTTCTTCTTAGAGTACTCCTCTTTCAGACAGGCTGAGGAAGAGGGGGAGAGGAAGAGGATGGGAGGCAGAGAACAAGAGTAATTAAACCAGCATTCTAATAACTTAGACATTTAAAACGATCAAATAAGTTACAATGTGTGTGTGTGTGTGTTATCTGTGAGTGTGTGTGTGTGTGTGTGAGTGTGTGTGTTATTTGTGAGTGTGTGAGTGTGTTATCTGTGAGTGTGTGAGTTATCTGTGAGTGTGTGTGTGTGTGTGTGTGTGTTATCTGTGTGTGTGTGTGTTATTTGTGAGTGTGTGTGTGTTATCTGTGAGTGTGTGAGTTATCTGTGAGTGTGTGTGTGTTATCTGTGAGGTGTGTGTTATCTGTGACTGTGTGTTATCTGTGAGTGTGTGTGTGTGTGTGTGTGTGTGTGTGTGTGTGTGACTGTGTGTGTGTTATCTGTGTGTGTGTGTATCTGTGAGTGTGTGTGTGTTATCTGTGAGTGTGTGTGTGTGTTATCTGTGTGTGTGTTATCATGTGTTTTGTGTGTGTGAGTGTGTGTGAGTGTGTGTGTGTGTGTGTGTGTGTGTTATCTGTGAGTGTGTGTGTGTCTGTGACTGTGTTATCTGTGAGTGTGTGTGTGTTATCTGTGAGTGTGTGTGTGTGTTATCTGTGAGTGTGAGTGTGTGTTATCTGTGTGAGTGTGTGTTATCTGTGTGAGTGTGTGTTATCTGTGTGAGTGTGTGTTATCTGTGTGAGTGTGTGTTATCTGTGTGAGTGTGTGTATTACCGGCATCTTGTCCCTTCAGAACGTGTTTCTCACAGAGGTACGTGGTGAGGTCTTCCTCCTGACTACCTTTGTACCAGTCCTCTATAACCTCCTCGTACTTCTCTACCATAACATCACACTGAGACAGAGACACACACACACACACACACACACACACACACACACACTTCTCTACCATAACATCACACTGAGACAGAGACACACACACACACACACACACACACACAACATTTGAAAAGAAACAGAAGACAGTTGATATGTTTGGGAATAGCGTTTCTAATAAATTGATTAGTTTTAATTGGTCAATTGATCCTCACCTGTTTCTTGAGGTCAGCGACCTCTGCAGAGGTTTCGTTCCAAAGTTCATAGGGGATATCCATGACGACCTTGACCCCTTTATGGACCAGCCCATGGAGGGTAGAGAAGGTCTCTGACATACCCTGAGGAGAGAGATGGAGACAGAGGGGGAGAGAGATGGAGACAGAGGGGGAGAGAGATGGAGATGGAGGGGAGAGAGGGAGAGAGGGGAGAGAGATGGAGATGGAGGGGGAGAGAGGGAGAGAGATGGAGACAGGGGGGAGAGATGGAGATGGAGGGAGAGAGGGAGAGAGAGATGGAGACAGGGGGAGAGAGGGAGAGAGAGGGGAGAGAGGGGGAGAGAGGGGAGAGAGGGGGAGAGATGGAGATGGAGGGGGAGAGAGGGGGAGAGAGGGAGAGAGAGAGAGAGATGGAGATGGAGGGGGAGAGGAGGGGGAGAGAGAGAGAGAGATGGAGATGGAGGGGGAGAGAGGGAGAGAGATGGAGACAGAGGGGGAGAGAGGGAGATGGAGGGGGAGAGAGGGGGAGAGAGAGGGGGAGAGAGGGAGAGATGGAGGGGGAGAGAGGGGGAGAGAGGGAGACGGAGGGGGAGAGGAGAGGAGAGAGAGATGGAGACAGAGATGGGAGAGAGATGGAGATGTAGGGGGAGGAGAGGGAGAGAGAGGGGAGAGGGAGAGAAGAGAGAAAGGGGGAGAGAAGGTTAGGGGAGAGAGAGTCTTTAGAGAGAACCTCTGAGAGAGAGACCTTGGGGGAGAGATGGAGATGGAGGGGGAGAGATGGAGATGGAGAGATGGAGATGGAGGGGAGAGAGATGGAGATGGAGAGATGGAGATGGAGGGGGAGATGGAGATGGAGGGGGAGAGATGGAGGGGGAGAGAGAGGGGGAGAGAGAGAGAAGAGGGAGGCAGAAAGAGTGGGATGATCTGTGTTAACAACTATTGATCCTTGTCTTTACTCAGAGAACCTCTGACACACACTGACCTTGGCAAAGCGGTTGCTGCCCTCTCTCTCCTTGTGTAGGTTGTAGCCAGAGAGCCTCTGACACACATTCTCCACAACCTCAATGAAACGGATGTCTCTACAGAGAGAGAGAGAGAGAGAGAGAGGGGTAGAGAGAGAGAGACAGAGAGAGAGAGAGAGAGAGAGAGAGAGAGAGAGAGAGAGAGAGAGAGAGAGAGAGAGAGGCAGAGAGAGAGAGAGAGAGAGAGCAGAGAGAGAGAGAGAGGCAGAGAGAGAGGCAGAGAGAGAGAGAGAGGCAGAGAGAGAGGCAGAGAGAGAGAGAGAGAGGCGCAGAGAGAGAGAGAGAGCAGAAAGAGAGAGAGAGGCGCAGAGAGAGAGAGAGAGGCAGAGAGAGAGAGGCAGAGAGAGAGAGAGAGAGAGAGAGGCAGAAAGGCAGAGAGAGAGAGCGCAGAGAGAGAGAGAGAGAGGCAGAGAGAGGCGCAGAGAGAGGCAGAGAGAGAGAGAGAGGCAGAGAGAGAGAGAGGCGCAGAGAGAGAGAGAGAGGCAGAGAGAGGCAGAGTCAGAGGCAGAGAGAGAGATAAAGGAAAGGAGGAGGCAAAGAAAAAGAGTGAGGGAGAAAGAGAGTTGGAGTTACAGAGTAAGATTGACAGATGGAGGAAGGGAGAGAGATAAAAGCCGTCTTGTTTGAGAGAAAAAAGATACTCCGTTTAATTTAGTAATTTAGCCATTTTTTTCCTAGTGTTCACAAGTCATGACATAATGACAGAACTTCCTATTTATAAAGCCTAGGCCGCCTCCCACAGGAAGGGACCCAGACCAAGTTCCTGTCCCCTGCTACCATAGCAACCCTGTTATCTCCACAGTAACGGCACAGAGAGGAAATAGACACCGCTCGCTCAAGTCAAGCGCTTATACAGTGAAAAGCCTCAAAAGCTTGTGAACATATAGGATGTAGGCAGAAGTTAGGCCCTAGATCTAGGATCAGGTTAACCTCGCCAGACCCCTGCCCTTTATCATTATGTGGGGAAGACAAAGTGGCCAACTCCATTCTACTCCGACAGACGCACTGCATAAATTGTATCCTATTTCCAAATAGAGTGCACTACTTTTTGAACAGAAACCCTATAGGGAATAGGGCACCATTTGGAACACAGCACTACATTCAGCAACAGAACATTCTGTGACATCTGTAAATGTTAAACGTCACTTACGACTTGACATATTTGATTGGCGGAGCTCCCTTGTTGCCGTCAAGGAAACGGTAGTTTCTCTCGATCACTTCCTTGGTTTTGCCCGTTTCGTCGAAGGCAGACTTCATCTCAATACTGACGAACTTACACACTGAGAGAGAGAGAGAGAGAGAGAGAGAGAGAGAGAGAGAGAAGAGAGAGAGAGAGATAGAGGAAGAGAGAGAGAGAGAGAGAGACAGATGGACAGAGATACAGAGAGAGAGACAGAGAGAGAGAGAGAGAGGAAGAAGAGAGAGAAAGAGAGAGAGAGGAGAGAGACAGAGAGAGGAGAGAGAGAGACAGATGGACAGAGAGAGAGGAAGAGAGAGAAAGAGAGAGAGAGGAAGAGAGGAAGAGAGAGAGAGAGGAGAGAGACAGATGGACAGAGATACAGAGAGAGAGACAGAGAGAGAGAGAGAAAGAGGAAGAGAGAGAAAGAGAGAGAGAGGAGAGAGACAGAGAGAGGAGAGAGAGAGAGAGACAGATGGACAGAGAGACAGAGAATATAGACTTAATGACATTTGAAATGTCTCTATTCCTTTGGAACTTTTGTGAGTGTCATTTCTACTGTTCATTTTTTTTTTAATGGTTTATTTCACTTTTGTATATTATCTACTTCACTTGCTTTGGCAATGTTAACATAGGTTTCCCATGCCAATAAAGCCCCTTGAATTAAATTGAAAGAGAGAGGAAATATAAATGGTTCTATTTACTGTAGTATCAGGTGTCTAAAAAGAGGAAGTAGTAAACAGTAAGGTTTCACTTCTGCATCACACTGCTACGTTATAACGGGCAAAGACTCAACGGCTACTACAATCAGCTTTTGATGGGTAACAAATGACGACTCGTTCTGGTTAATCGAATGAATTAAAATGAATTAAATAAGCTCATAGCTCGTTTAAAAATAGTTCACAAATGGAAGGAATGAATAGCGTTGTTTCTGTCCTTCTCGGGAAAAGGCTATCAGGCTATTGTATGCCTACATTTCTAATATAATACAACTAGTTTTAGACAATAAAATACAAGGTTTCTATTTTGGGTTTCCAAATGGGGGTGAATGAATAGCGTTGTTTTTGCTCTTCCTACCTTCACATTTATTAGGCAGATGAACCCACTCGTCATCTCCCTCTTTCTTCTGTGCTCCCTCGACCAAGGCGCTCAGCAAAAACACCGTTAGACAAGTCAACAAAACCATTCTCACTAAATGTTGTTGTTTTCTAGTAAATAAAGAGGTCTACTGTTATCTAGACCGTCAGATTCGCTTATTTACATCTCGTTCTCGACCTACGGCTTACTGCTGTGAAGAAGGCAAGAATAACTAAGTACTTCTGGGTCACGGACTTTTGGAATCCTTCAGAATAAGAGTCCTGTTCTGTATACTTTGTAAATGAATTATTAAGCTGAAAATGATGGAAAATGTGCACAATTATCAATATATTTTATAATAGTTATCATACAAAGAATAATTTAAAGTATTTCTATGAGATATTATTAGATTTTTTTTTTTAAATCATATTTTTAAATAGTCATTGTAATGCTATTAGCGCGCACCACCGCTAACTAGCTAGCCATTTCACATTTGCCACATATGTATGTACACCTATCGTTTATTGCAGAGTCGGTCCATTAGTACATTGACTTCAATACAAAACCTAGGAGGCTCATGGTCCTCACCTCCTTCCATAGACTTACACAGTAATTATGACAACTTCCGGAGGACGTCCTCCAACCTATCAGAGCTCTTGCAGCATGAACTGACATGTTGTCCACCCAATCAAAGGATCAGAGAAGTTAATCTAGTACTGAAAGGATAAGCTACAGCTAGCTAGCACTGCAGTGCATAACATGTGGTGAGTAGTTGACTCAAAGAGAGAGAAAGACAAATAGTTGAACTGTTTTGAACAAATGTATTTATTTAAAAATGTAGGAGAAGCAAGAGTGAGAGAGCTAACTGTATTTTATTATTTTTTGCCCCACTTTCACTTAGCTAGCGAATGCAGCTAGCTAGTTTAGCCTACTCAAACACCCAATTTAAACAGAGAGGTTAGCTATGTTAGCTAGCTGGCTATGGCTATCCAACACTGGAACTCTTCCAAAGTCAAGGTAAGATTTTGTTTTCATTAATTTATTGCCACCGGGCCCCACCAAGTGAAACTACTAAACTGCTTGCTGCAGAACACTGTACTGCACGATTGTAGTGGGTCTACTCACATATTAGTTCTAGTAGCTATGTTGACTAAGACGTTAACTAATATATGGTGACAATGATGTAGCGGTTAGCGGTTATGATATGAAGGTTCGGCTTGGAAAAGGTTACTTCGCATGATAGAAGAAATGTGGCTAAAACGAGTGTAGACATTCATGAATGCATTTATATTGCTTCCAAATAATTTTATACAATGGCGGAGGAGTACCAAGATGGAGGCACGGTGGCTTCAACAGTCCCCCCCCGCCCGCCCTCTCAGTCATCGGGTGTTTATATAAATCCGTGGATTTACAACTCACCTGAAATTAACGCATCTCGCGACGGTGAGACAACCGCCATTCACAAGCTAACCACCCATCTCCCCTTGATGTTTTACCAAGCTGCTCGACAACATGAGGTCGACAAGGAGAGAGTAGGGGAGAGAAGAGGAGGTGAGGGGGGAGAGAATTGCCAAGAGTGTGTAAAGCTGTCATCAAGGCAAAGTGTGGCTACTTTGAAGAATCTCAAATATACTACTACTTGATTCCATATGTGTTATTTCATAGTTTTGATGTTTTCACTATTATTCTACAATGTAGAAAATAGTAGAAAATAAAGAAAACCCTGGAATGAGAAGGTGTGTCAAAACGTTTGACTGGTGCTGTACATACCGTATATTTTAAGATGGGGACCAGGGCTGCATTTATCTGACCCTGTCCGATTTGTACACATTAAAAGCCCACCAACACTTCCTATGACCTATTTTTTTTTTGGGGGGTTCAAAGTCAGCTTTTTTTCGTACAGATAATTCTATACGGTGAAATACGTCCAAAATGAAAAAAGGTATGCATTTAATTTCTTTAAGAGAATGGAGAAGGAGCAGCGATGTTCCTCAGGGTGTAAAACTGTGGATTTGGGAACTAGAAGTGCTCCTGAGTAGAATGAACCCCCCCCACCCCTTTACTGAGACACAACGTACAGACAATTGTGTACAGAGTGTACAGAGAAATATGTATGTCCCATATGAAAAATGTACTGAACATCAAACAATACCAATGGGCTAATTAACAATGGTATTTTTTAAATAGTATTTTCTAAAGTTGATTATAATAAATAATTACTATTATAATGTATTATTACAATTATTATTTATACAGGCATTATAAATATCATTTTGTTATTTTGTTACTGTTGTTACCATGACAACTTGTAATCGTTACTAGTAATCATTACTTTTAATGCTGATAACAGTAATGTCAATGTTATAATATTATTTGTGCTATAAAGGCACTTTGTCATATTTTTGTCATATTGTTCAACATAATTTTAGGTTATTTTCTCATAAAATGTTATGCATTTCCAAATTTTTATATTTTCTACCATCTTCATTGTGGGACTTTTATTTTGAAGGGATATTGCCAAGGTCACGGCCTTATTCTTGTTTAGGTCTTGCTTATTCTTGCTGGTGGAACAGAGGTCTGAGGCTTTACGTTTCCTGAGTGGTTCCACTTCCACCTTGTGCAGCGCTATAAACCACAGCTGGGCCGTTCTTGACCAATCAGAGGCCGAGAAGTGTCACCGTTCCTCCAATCAGTGAAGGAGGCGAGAGGGGTTGTACCCGTACCCACAGATCTAGGATCAGTTTACCGTCGGCAAATAACAGCGGGAGAATCACTAGAAAACCGACAGAGGGCACCATTGTCTTATTTTTTACAATTGAAGTTGCTGTTGGGAAGGACAGTGAAGACGGTAGACCGGAGAGTCTTCCCGGAGAGACCGGAGATTCTTCCCGACAGCCTCCTATAGGTTATTTGTAAGTCGCCCCAAACTACCGATAAAAAGTCAGGTAACCTATTTCAATATTCCTCTAACAGGTAATATAGTATTGGAGAACGAGGTGGCTAATACTCTGAAGGCTACTTTAAAGCTCCGTTCTATCCATGCCGCCATCGTTACATCTATTTTCTCATCACTCATTCGTCCTCCTCTCCATCCACCCAATGCGTTCATTCATTCATCTGTGACATTTAATGGCATGTGGTTAATAGGTATGGACTTTACTGCACCACCGTTATAATGTAGAGCAATCAGGAAGACTGGTCTGAATGCAGAACATCCCCATACGGTTATTAATGTCATTGATTTAACTCCTTTGCACCCCAGTATCCCTACTTGCACATGAATCTTCTGCAATTCTTCTGCCATTCTTTTTCTATTGGCCTATTTATTGCCTTACCTCCCTTATCCTACGTCAATTGCACACACACTGCATATAGACTTTTTCTATTGTGTTATTGACTGTACGCTTGTTTATTCCATGTGTAACTCTGTGCTGTTGTTTGTGTCGCACTGCTTTGCTTTATCTTGGCCAGGTCGCAGTTGTAAATGAGAACTTGTTCTCAACTGGCCTACCTGGTTAAATAAAGGGTTAGGGTTATATATATATATAAATACCTGGTTAAATAAAGGGTTAGGGTTATATATATATATAAATACCTGGTTAAATAAAGGGTTAGGGTTATATATATATATAAATACCTGGTTAAATAAAGGGTTAGGGTTATATATATATATAAATACCTGGTTAAATAAAGGGTTAGGGTTAACTGAGGGTTAACTGAGCTAAACGACTACCGCCCCGTATCACTCACATCCGTCATCATGAAGTGCTTTGAGAGACTAGTCAAGGACCATATCACCTCCACCCTACCTGACACCCTTGACCCACTCCAATTTGCTTACCGCCCAAATAGGTCCACAGACGATGCAATCTCAACCACACTGCACACTGCCCTAACCCATCTGGACAAGAGGAATACCTATGTGAGAATGCTGTTCATCGACTACAGCTCGGCATTCAACACCATAGTACCCTCCAAGCTCGTCATCAAGCTCGAGACCCTGGGTCTCGACCCCGCCCTGTGCAACTGGGTACTGGACTTCCTGACGGGCCGCCCCCAGGTGGTGAGGGTAGGCAACAACATCTCCTCCCCGCTGATCCTCAACACTGGGGCCCCACAAGGGTGCGTTCTGAGCCCTCTCCTGTACTCCCTGTTCACCCACGACTGCGTGGCCATGCACGCCTCCAACTCAATCATCAAGTTTGCGGACGACACAACAGTGGTAGGCTTGATTACCAACAACGACACCAGACGGCCTACAGGGAGGAGGTGAGGGCCCTCGGAGTGTGGTGTCAGGAAAATAACCTCACACTCAACGTCAACAAAACTAAGGAGATGATTGTGGACTTCAGGAAACAGCAGAGGGAACACCCCCATCCACATCGATGGAACAGTAGTGGAGAGGGTAGCAAGTTTTAAGTTCCTCGGCATACACATCACAGACAAACTGAATTGGTCCACTCACACAGACAGCATCGTGAGGAAGGCGCAGCAGCGCCTCTTCAACCTCAGGAGGCTGAAGAAATTCGGCTTGTCACCAAAAGCACTCACAAACTTCTACAGATGCACAATCGAGAGCATCCTGGCGGGCTGTATCACCGCCTGGTATGGCAACTGCACCGCCCTCAACCGTAAGGCTCTCCAGAGGGTAGTGAGGTCTGCACAACGCATCACCGGGGGCAAACTACCTGCCCTCCAGGACACCTACACCACCCGATGCTACAGGAAGGCCATAAAGATCATCAAGGACATCAACCACCCGAGCCACTGCCTGTTCACCCCGCTGCCATCCAGAAGGCGAGGTCAGTACAGGTGCATCAAAGCTGGGACCGAGAGACTGAAAAACAGCTTCTATCTCAAGGCCATCAGACTGTTAAACAGCCACCACTAACATTGAGTGGCTACTGCCAACACACTGTCAATGACACTGACTCTACTCCAGCCACTTTAATCATGGGAATCGATGGGAAATGATGTAAATATATCACTAGCCAATTTAAACAATGCTACCTTATATAATGTTACTTACCCTACATTGTTCATCTCATAAAACTGATAGAGACATACCCCAAGCGACTTACAGCTGTAATCGCATACGTTGATACTGTACTCTATATCATCGACTGCATCCTTATGTAATACATGTATCACTAGCCACTTTAACTATGCCACTTGGTTTACATACTTATCTCATATGTATATACTGTACTTTATCATCTACTGTATCTTGCCTATGCTGCTCTGTACCATCACTCATTCATATATCCTTATGTACATATTCTTTATCCCCTTACACTGTGTATGACAGTAGTTTTTTTGGAATTGTTAGTTAGATTACTTGCTCGTTATTACTGCATTGTCGGAACTAGAAGCACAAGCATTTCGCTACACTCGCATTAACATCTGCTAACCATGTGTATGTGATAAATAAAATTTGATTTGATTTGATTTGATATATATATAAATACCTGGTTAAATAAAGGGTTAGGGTTATATATATATATAAATACCTGGTTAAATAAAGGGTCAGGGTTATGTGTATATATATATAAATACCTGGTTAAATAAAGGGTTAGGGTTATATATATATATATATATATACAGTGCCTTGCGAAAGTATTCGGCCCCCTTGAACTTTGCGACCTTTTGCCACATTTCAGGCTTCAAACATTAAGATATAAAACTGTATTTTTTTGTGAAGAATCAACAACAAGTGGGACACAATCATGAAGTGGAACAACATTTATTGGATATTTCAAACTCTTTTAACAAATCAAAAACAAAAAATTGGGCGTGCAAAATTATTCAGCCCCTCTACTTTCAGTGCAGCAAACTCTCTCCAGAAGTTCAGTGAGGATCTCTGAATGATCCAATGTTGACCTAAATGACTAATGATGATAAATACAATCCACCTGTGTGTAATCAAGTCTCCGTATAAATGCACCTGCACTGTGATAGTCTCAGAGGTCCGTTAAAAGCGCAGAGAGCATCATGAAGAACAAGGAACACACCAGGCAGGTCCGAGATACTGTTGTGAAGAAGTTTAAAGCCGGATTTGGATACAAAAAGATTTCCCAAGCTTTAAACATCCCAAGGAGCACTGTGCAAGCAATAATATTGAAATGGAAGGAGTATCAGACCACTGCAAATCTACCAAGACCTGGTCGTCCCTCTAAACTTTCAGCTCATACAAGGAGAAGACTGTTCAGGGATGCAGCCAATTGGCCCATGATCACTCTGGATGAACTGCAGAGATCTACAGCTGAGGTGGGAGACTCTGTCCATAGGACAACAATCAGTCGTATATTGCACAAATCTGGCCTTTATGGAAGAGTGGCAAGAAGAAAGCCATTTCTTAAAGATATCCATAAAAAGTGTCGTTTAAAGTTTGCCACCAGCCACCTGGGAGACACACCAAACATGTGGAAGAAGGTGCTCTGGTCAGATGAAACCAAAATTGAACTTTTTGGCAACATTGCAAAACGTTATGTTTGGCGTAAAAGCAACGCAGCTCATCACCCTGAACACCCCATCCCCACTGTCAAACATGGTGGTGGCAGCATCATGGTTTGGGCCTGCTTTTCTTCAGCAGGGACAGGGAAGATGGTTAAAATTGATGGGAAGATGGATGGAGCCAAATACAGGACCATTCTGGAAGAAAACCTGATGGAGTCTGAAAAAGACCTGAGACTGGGACGGAGATTTGTCTTCCAACAAGACAATGATCCAAAACATAAAGCAAAATCTACAATGGAATGGTTCAAAAATAAACATATCCAGGTGTTAGAATGGCCAAGTCAAAGTCCAGACCTGAATCCAATCGAGAATCTGTGGAAAGAACTGAAAACTGCTGTTCACAAATGCTCTCCATCCAACCTCACTGAGCTCGAGCTGTTTTGCAAGGAGGAATGGGAAAAACTTTCAGTCTCTCGATGTGCAAAACTGATAGAGACATACCCCAAGCGACTTACAGCTGTAATCGCAGCAAAAGGTGGCGCTACAAAGTATTAACTTAAGGGGGCTGAATAATTTTGCACGCCCAATTTTTCAGTTTTTGATTTGTTAAAAAAGTTTGAAATATCCAATAAATGTCGTTTCACTTCATGATTGTGTCCCACTTGTTGTTGATTCATCACAAAAAAATACAGTTTTATATCTTTATGTTTGAAGCCTGAAATGTGGCAAAAGGTCGCAAAGTTCAAGGGGGCCGAATACTTTCGCAAGGCACTGTATATATATATATATATATATAAATACCTGGTTAAATAAAGGGTCAGGGTTATATATATATAAATACCTGGTTAAATAAAGGGTTAGGGTTATATATATATATAAATACCTGGTTAAATAAAGGGTCAGGGTTATATATATATATAAATACCTGGTTAAATAAAGGGTCAGGGTTATATATATATATAAATACCTGGTTAAATAAAGGGTCAGGGTTATATATATATATATAAATACCTGGGGTCAGGGTTATATATATATAAATACCTGGTTAAATAAAGGGTCAGTTAAATAAAGGGTATATATTATATATATATATATATATAAAAATACCTGGTTAAATAAAGGGTTAGGGTTATATATATATAAATACCTGGTTAAATAAAGGGTCAGGGTTATATATATATATAAAATACCTGGTTAAATAAAGGGTCAGGGTTATATATATATATATAAATACCTGGTTAAATAAAGGGTCAGGGTTATATATATATATAAATACCTGGTTAAATAAAGGGTCAGGGTTATATATATATATAAATACCTGATTAAATAAAGGTGAAATATAAAATAAAAACATCATTTACATTGTTTCCTACTCTATGGGCACCACTGTGATTATTATTATTCGACCCTGCTGGTCATTTATGAACATTTGAACATCTTGGCCATGTTCTGTTATAATCTCCACCCGGCACAGCCAGAAGAGGACTGGCCACCCCACATATGCTCTCTCTAATTCTCTCTTTCTTTCTCTCTCTAGGAGGACCTGAGCCCTAGGACCATGCCCCAGGACTACCTGACATGATGACTCCTTGCTGTCCCCAGTCCATCTGACCGTGCTGCTGCTCCAATTTCAACTGTTCTGCCTGTGATTATTATTATACGACCATGCTGGTCATTTATGAACATTTGAACATCTTGGCCATGTTCTGTTATAATCTCCACCCGGCACAGCCAGAAGAGGACTGGCCACCCCACATAGCCTGGTTCCTCTCTAGGTTTCGAATCTCCACCCGGGAAAAAGCCAGAAGAGGACTGGCCACCCCTCATAGCCTGGTTCCTCTCTAGGTTTCTAATCTCCACCCGGAAAAGCCAGAAGAGGACTGGCCACCCCTCATAGCCTGGTTCCTCTCTAGGTTTCTAATCTCCACCCGGCACAGCCAGAAGAGGACTGGCCACCCTCATAGCCTGGTTCCTCTCTAGGTTTCTAATCTCCAACCGGCACAGCCAGAAGAGGACTGGCCACCCCTCATAGCCTGGTTCCTCTCTAGGTTTCTAATCTCCACCCGGCACAGCCAGAAGAGGACTGGCCACCCCTCATAGCCTGGTTCCTCTCTAGGTTTCTAATCTCCACCCGGCACAGCCAGAAGAGGACTGGCCACCCCTCATAGCCTGGTTCCTGGTTTCCTATTTGATTTGCATAGTGGAAATGAATACAAAACATATCATCATCAGTATAGAGCAGATATCTTTCTCTTCTTTCCTATTAGCCATGTGTGGAACGTCATTATTTCACTATTTTAACATGAGCCCCATAAGCACGACACAATAATCCACCTTCATCAGGCTTGCTGTTCAACCAATGGGCTCACTCTTGCAATTATCACTTCCTTCTCTCTCAACCAATGGGCTCACTCTTGCAATTATCACTTCCCTCTCTCTCAACCAATGGGCTCACCACTTCCCTCTCTCTCAACCAATGGGCTCACCACTTCCCCTCTCTCAACCAATGGGTGTAGTAAACCGTTGAGGTGTATTGATACGTCGACTTACCCATGTTCTCTCATTTGATGTTTTTCAGCAACAGTTATTTTTCGACAGCCATCCAACCTCTCCACGACCACCAGCTAAGGGCTACCTGTCATCGACATCTCTGAGGAGCGGTCTTCAGCCATCCAACCTCTCCACGACCACCAGCTAAGGGCTACCTGTCATCGACATCTCTGAGGAGCGGTCTTCAGCCATCCAACCTCTCCACGACCACCAGCTAAGGGCTACCTGTCATCCATCTCTGAGGAGCGGTCTTCAGCCATCCAACCTCTCCACGACCACCAGCTAAGGGCTACCTGTCATCGACATCTCTGAGGAGCGGTCTTCAGCCATCCAACCTCTCCACGACCACCAGCTAAGGGCTACCTGTCATCGACATCTCTGAGGAGCGGTCTTCAGAGACGAGGCCATACCCCAAACTATTTCATCACATTATATATCATATATAGGTACCCCAAACTATTTCATCACATTATATATTATATATAGGTACCCCAAACTATTTCATCACATTATATATTATATATAGGTACCCCAAACTATTTCATCACATTATATATTATATATAGGTACCCCAAACTATTTCATCACATTATATATTATATATAGGTACCCCAAACTATTTCATCACATTATATATTGCATTCAGATATATTTATTCAGTTAAGCCTGTACTGAAATGAAATGCCTTACAGTCTATAGACGGGTAACACATAGTACCTGTTAATCAGTCAGTCAGTTAATCAGTCAGTCAGTTAATCAGTCAGTCAGTCAGTTAGTCAGTCAGTCAGTTAATCAGTCAGTCAGTTAATCAGTCAGTCAGTTAATCAGTCAGTCAGTTAATCAGTCAGTCAGTTAATGAGTCAGTCAGTTAATCAGTCAGTCAGTTAATCAGTCAGTCAGTCAGTTAGTCAGTCAGTCAGTCAGTCAGTTAGTCAGTCAGTCAGTTAATCAGTCAGTCAGTTAATCAGTCAGTCAGTTACTCAGTCAGTCAGTTAATCAGTCAGTCAGTTAATCAGTCAGTCAGTGAATCAGTCAGTCAGTCAGTTACTCAGTCAGTCAGTTAATCAGTCAGTCAGTCAGTTAATCAGTCAGTCAGGTAATCAGTCAGTCAGTTACTCAGTCAGTCAGTTAATCAGTCAGTCAGTCAGGATATCAGTCAGTCAGTTACTAAGTCAGTCAGTTAATCAGTCAGTCAGTTAATCAGTCAGTCAGTTAATCAGTCAGTCAGTTACTCAGTCAGTCAGTTAATCAGTCAGTCAGTTAATCAGTCAGTCAGTGAATCAGTCAGTCAGTCAGTTAATCAGTCAGTCAGTCAGTTACTCAGTCAGTCAGTTACTCAGTCAGTCAGTCAGTTAATCAGTCAGTCAGTCAGTTAGTCAGTCAGTCAGTTAATCAGTCAGTCAGTTACTCAGTCAGTCAGTTAATCAGTCAGTCAGTTAATCAGTCAGTCAGTCAATCAGTCAGTCAGTCAGTTAATCAGTCAGTCAGTTAATCAGTCAGTCAGTTACTCAGTCAGTCAGTTAATCAGTCAGTCAGTTAATCAGTCAGTCAGTCAGTTAATCAGTCAGTCAGTTAATCAGTCAGTCAGTTAATCAGTCAGTCAGTTAATCAGTCAGTCAGTTAATCAGTCAGTCAGTGAATCAGTCAGTCAGTCAGTTAATCAGTCAGTCAGTCAGTTACTCAGTCAGTCAGTTACTCATCAGTCAGTCAGTCAGTCAGTTAATCAGTCAGTCAGGTAATCAGTCAGTCAGTTACTCAGTCAGTCAGTCAGTCAGGAAATCAGTCAGTTACTAAGTCAGTCAGTTAATCAGTCAGTCAGTTAATCAGTCAGTCAGTCAGTCAGTCAGTGAATCAGTGAATCAGTCAGTCAGTCAGTTAATCAGTCAGTCAGTTAATCAGTCAGTCAGTCAGTCAGTCAGTGAATCAGTCAGTTAATCAGTCAGTTAACCAGTCAGTCAGTCAGTAAATCAGTCAATCAGTGAATCAGTCAGTTAATCAGTCAGTTAATCAGTCAGTTAACCAGTCAGTTAATCAGTCAGCCAGTCAGTCAGTGAATCAGTCAGTCAGTCAGTTACTCAGTCAGTCAGTTAATCAGTCAGTCAGTCAGTTAATCAGTCAGTCAGTTCATCAGTCAGTCAGTTAATCAGTCAGTCAGTTAATCAGACAGTCAGTTAATCAGTCAGTCAGTTCATCAGTCAGTTAATCAGTCAGTCAGTCAGTTAATCAGTCAGCCAATCAGTCAGTCAATCAGTCAGTTACTCAGTCAGTCAGTTACTCAGTCAGTCAGTTAATCAGTCAGTCAGTCAGTTAATCAGTCAGTCAGTTCATCAGTCAGTCAGTTAATCAGTCAGTCAGTCAGTTAATCAGTCAGTCAGTTAATCAGTCAGTCAGTTCATCAGTCAGTTCATCAGTCAGTTAATCAGTCAGTTAATCAGTCAGTCAGTTAATCATTCAGTCAGTCAGTTAGTCAGTCAGTTAATCAGTCAGCCAATCAGTCAGTCAATCAGTCAGTCAGTTACTCAGTCAGTCAGTCAGTCAGTTACTCAGTCAGTCAGTTAATCAGTCAGTCAGTAAATCAGTCAGTCAGTTAATCAGTCAGCCATTCAGTCAGTCAGTCAGTTAATCAGTCCATTAATCAGCCAGTTAACCAGTCAGTCAGTCAGTAAATCAGCCAATCAGTCAGTCAGTCAGTCAGTCAGTCAGTTAATCAGTCAGCCAATCAGTCAGTCAATCAGTCAGTCAATTGAATTAATAAATTATAAAACATGATTCAGCATTCAGACCCTTTATTAAGTTGTTCAAACGTGATTATTATTTTATAATCAAATGTTCAAAAGGGGGACAGGGAGGTTAGGGTCGTTATTGGACGGGGGGTTAGGGGTCGTTATTGGATGGGGGGGGTCGTTATTGGACGGGGGGTTAGGGGTCGTTATTGGATGGGGGTTAGGGGGTCGTTATTGGATGGGGGGGGTAGGGGTCGTTATTGGACGGGGGGGGGGTTAGGGGTTGTTATTGGACAGGGGGGTTAGGGGGTCGTTATTGGACGGGGGGGGGGGTCGTTATTG
Organism: Oncorhynchus tshawytscha; assembly: GCF_018296145.1. Classification (NCBI taxonomy): domain Eukaryota; kingdom Metazoa; phylum Chordata; class Actinopteri; order Salmoniformes; family Salmonidae; genus Oncorhynchus; species Oncorhynchus tshawytscha. The sequence continues at coordinate 5,792,625 of NC_056438.1, read as the reverse complement.
GACGGGGGGTTAGGGTCGTTATTGGACGGGGGGGTTAGGGGGTCGTTATTGGAAGGGGGGTTAGGGGTCGTTATTGGGCGGGGGGTTAGGGGGTCTTATTGGATGGGGGGTAGGGTCGTTATTGGACGGGGGGGGTTAGGGGTCGTTATTGGACGGGGGGGTTAGGGGGTCGTTATTGGACAGGGGGTTAGGGTCGTTATTGGACGGGGGGTTAGGGGGTCGTTATTGGACAGGGGGTTAGGGGGTCGTTATTGGACGGGGGGGGTTAGGGGGTCGTTATTGGACAGGGGGTTAGGGGTTGTTATTGGACAGGGGGTTAGGGGTTGTTATTGGATGGGGGGGTAGTGTTTGTTATTGGACGGGGGGTGGGGGTTAGGATTTGTTATTGGACAGGGGGTTAGGGGTTGTTAGTGGACGGGGGGTTAGGGGTTGTTGTTGGACAGGGGGTTAGGGGTTGTTATTGGACAGGGGGTTAGGGGTTGTTACTGGACAGGGGGTTAGGGGTTGTTAGTGGACAGGGGGTTAGGAGTTGTTATTGGACAGGGGGGTTAGGAGTTGTTATTGGACAGGGGGTTAGGGGTTGTTATTGGACAGGGGGTTAGGGGTTGTTGTTGGACAGGGGGTTAGGGGTCGTTATTGGACAGGGGGTTAGTGGTTGTTATTGGACAGGGGGTTAGGGGCTGTTATTGGACAGGGGGGTTAGGGGCTGTTATTGGACAGGGGGTTAGGGGCTGTTATTGGACAGGGGGTTTAGGGGTTGTTATTGGACAGGGGGGTTAGGGGTTGTTATTGGACAGGGGGTTAGGGGTTGTTACTGGACAGGGGGTTAGGGGTTGTTATTGGACAGTGGGGTTAGGGGCTGTTATTGGACAGGGGGTTAGGGGTTGTTATTGGACAGGGGGTTAGGGGCTGTTATTGGACAGGGGGGTTTAGGGGCTGTTATTGGACAGGGGGTTTAGGGGTTGTTATTGGACAGGGGGATTAGGGGTTGTTATTGGACAGGGGGATTAGGGGTTGTTACTGGACAGGGGGTTAGGGGTTGTTATTGGACAGGGGGTTAGGGGTTGTTATTGGACAGGGGGTTAGGGGTTGTTACTGGACAGGGGGTTAGGGGTTGTTATTGGACAGGGGGTTTAGGGGTTGTTATTGGACAGGGGGTTAGGGGTTGTTATTGGACAGGGGGTTGGGGTTGTTACTGGACAGGGGGTTAGGGGTTGTTATTGGACAGGGGGGTTAGGGGCTGTTATTGGACAGGGGGGTTAGGGGCTGTTATTGGACAGGGGGTTAGGGGTTGTTATTGGACAGGGGGTTAGGGGTTGTTGTTGGACAGGGGGGGTTAGGGGCTGTTACTGGCACCCTATTCCCTATATAGTGCACTACCATAGACCAGGGCTGGCACCCTATTCCCTATGTAGTGCACTACCATAGACCTGGGCTGGCACCCTATTCCCTATGTAGTGCACTACTTTAGACCAGGGCTGGCACCCTATTCCCTATATAGTGCACTACCATAGACCAGGGCTGGCACCCTATTCCCTATGTAGTGCACTACCATAGACCTGGGCTGGCACCCTATTCCCTATGTAGTGCACTACCATAGACCTGGGCTGGCACCCTATTCCCTATGTAGTGCACTACTTTAGACCAGGGCTGGCACCCTATTCCCTATATGGTGCACTACCATAGACCAGGGCTGGCACCCTATTCCCTATAAAGTGCACTACTCTTGACCAGTATTTATTATATCGTACACTACATTTGACGAGTATTTACTATCGCTCATGCACTACATAGGGAATATTGTTTCCATTTGGACCCGTGTCAGTAACACCATCAGTCCCTGGAGAATAGTCACATGTATCATCATCAGACTGTATCAAAATAACAGATTAATGCATTTATTACGAGAAACTTCTTCAAGCTTCACATCCATTCGTTAAACATGGGTGGGGGGGGGACCTGAGTGTGTGTGTGTGTGTGTGTGTGTGTGTGTGTGTGTGTGTGTGTGTGTCTGTGTGTCTGTGTGTGTGTGTGTTTAACTATTCTTGTGGGGAACAGCAGTTCTTATAAGAATAGTAAACAAACATAAATCATACCAACTGGGGACATTTTGTTAGTCCCCACAAGGTCAAATACTATTTCTAGGGGGTTTAGGTTTAAGCTTAGAATTAGGTTTATAGGGTTAGGAGCTAGGGTTAGTTTTAGGGTTAGGAGATAGGAGATAGGGTTGGTTTTAGGGTTAGGAGATAGGGTTGGTTTTAGGGTTAGGAGCTAGGAGCTAGGGTTAGTTTTAGGGTTAGGAGCTAGGAGCTAGGGTTAGTTTTAGGGTTAGGAGCTAGGAACTAGGGTTAGTTTTAGGGTTAGGAGCTAGGAACTAGGGTTAGTTTTAGGGTTAGGAGCTAGGAGCTAGGGTTAGTTTTAGGGTTAGGAGCTAGGAGCTAGGGTTAGTTTTAGGGTTAGGAGCTAGGGTTAGTTTTAGGGTTAGGAGCTAGGGTTAGGAGCTAGGGTTAGTTTTAGGGTTAGGAGCTAGGAGCTAGGGTTAGTTTTAGGGTTATGAGCTAGGGTTAGTTTTAGGGTTATGAGCTAGGGTTAGTTTTAGGGTTAGGAGCTAGGCTTAGTTTTAGGGTTAGGAGCTAGGGTTAGTTTTAGGGTTAGGAGCTAGGGTTAGTTTTAGGGTTAGGAGCTAGGAGCTAGGGTTAGTTTTAGGGTTAGGAGCTAGGATAGGTTTTAGGGTTAGGAGCTAGGGTTAGTTTTAGGGTTAGGAGCTAGGATTAGTTTTAGGGTTAGGAGATAGGAGCTAGGGTTAGTTTTAGGGTTAGGAGCTAGGGTTAGTGTTAGGGTTAGAAGTTAGGGTTAGTTTTAGGGATAGGAGCTAGGAGCTAGGGTTAGTTTTAGGGTTACGAGCTAGGGTTAATTTTAGGGTTAGGAGCTAGGGTTAGTTTTAGGGTTAGGAGCTAGGATTAGTTTTAGGGCTAGGAGCTAGGGTTAGTTTTAGGGTTAGGAGCTAGGGTTAGTATTATGGTTAGGAGTTAGGGTTAGTTTTAGGGATAGGAGCAAGGAGCTAGGGTTAGTTTTAGGGTTAGGAGCTAGGGTTAGTTTTAGGGTTAGGAGCTAGGAGCTAGGGTTAGTTTTAGGATTATGAGCTAGGGTTAGTTTTAGGATTAGGAGCTAGGGTTAGTTTTAGGGTTAGGAGCTAGGATTATTTTAAGGTTAGGAGCTAGGAGCTACGGTTAGTTTTAGGGTTAGGAGCTAGGGTTAGTTTTAGAGTTAGGAGCTAGGAGCTAGGATTAGTTTTAGGGTTAGGAGCTAGGGTTAGTTTTAGGGTTAGGAGCTAGGGTTAGTTTTAGGGTTAGGAGATAGGAGCTAGGGTTAGTTTTAGGGTTAGGAGATAGGAGCTAGGGTTAGTTTTAGGGTTAGGAGCTAGGGTTAGTATTAGGGTTAGGAACTAGGGTTAGTTTTAGGGTTAGGAGCTAGGAGCTAGGGTTAGTTTTAGGGTTAGGAGCTAGGAACTAGGGTTAGTTTTAGGGTTAGGAGATAGGAGCTAGGGTTAGTTTTAGGGTTAGGTTTTTGGGGTAAGGTTAGGGTTAGGGTTAGGGTTAGGGTTCCGTTTAGTATCAGGGGTTAGGAAAAATAGGATTTTTTAATTGGACTGAATTGTGTATCCCCACAAGATTAGCTGTACAAAACTGTGTGTGTGTGTGTGTGTCTGTGTGTCAGGATCTCCATTAGGAAAATGTGTCCCCTGGACCACGTGACTGGGAAGATTTTAATGTACAGGCCATTAGAGAAATTAACCGGAGCCATATGCATTGGGACGTCCAACCACGGAGCTCGGTACGACAGAAATACGATTATGCTAAATCATCTCAACAGAACAAGCAACTCCTGTAATAAAGCAGCCAAGAAAACAACATTTCCCAAAATGCAATTCACTGGAAAAACACTATTCCAAACAGAGCGCTTGATAGCGAAACCATATTATTAAATCAAATTAACGTTTCGTTACATTGTGCATATGAAAATGATAGCTGGTACGCAGATCGGTAGAAATTGTAGGATAAATTGTAAGCCACCACCCCCCCACCAAAAAAACGTTAAAACTCACTCGCTCGCCTGTCTTTCTAAAATAATTGCCTCTCCGTTTCCATGGTTGCATTATGACTTGAAGGCAAGGTAAGAAACGCCTCATAATATGTATTAATAATAATATGTATTAATAATAATATGTATTAATAATAATATGTATTAATAATAATATGTATTGATAATAATATGTATTAATAATAATATGTATTGATAATAATATGTATTAATAATAATATGTATTGATATTAATATGTATTAATAATAATATGTATTAATAATAATATGTATTGATAATAATATGTATTAATAATAATATGTATTGATAATAATATGTGTTATAATAATATGTATTAATAATAATATGTATTGATAATAATATGTATTGATAATAATATGTATTAATAATAATATGTATTGATAATAATATGTATTGATAATAATATGTATTAATAATAATATGAATTGATAATAATATGTATTAATAATAATATGTATTAATAATAATATGTATTAATAATACATATGTATTGATAATAATATGTATTAATAATAATATGTATTAATAATAATATGTATTAATAATAATATGTATTGATACTAATATGTATTGATAATAATATGTATTAATAATAATATGTATTAATAATAATATGTATTGATAATTCATATGTATTAAAATATTCAGGTTTCAAGTAAATGAAGTGTATTCAAAATGCATATGTTCTCCAGCTCGCGTTGTAAAGTGGCGATGTGCTGATAGCCTGTCACCATGAGGACTAAAGAACATTGAACTAAATTAAATTAATAAACGAAATTATACAAATTAAGAAAGACAGTCAAATGTATACTTATTTTCCACCATAATTTGCAAATAAATTCATTAACCATCCTACAATGTGATTTTCTGGATTTCTTTTCTCATTTTGTCTGTCATAGTTGAAGTGTATCTATGGTGAATATTACAGGCCTCTCTCATCTTTTTAAGTGGGAGAACTTGCACAATTGGTGGCTGACTAAATACTTTTTTTTTGCCCCACTGTAAAGGGTTATTGACCTCCTCTCTCTCTCTCTCTCTCTCTCTCTCTCTGTCTCTCTCTCTCTCGCTCTCTCTCTCACTCTCTCTCCCTCTCTCTCTCTCTCTCTCTCTAGTCTCTGTCTCTCTCTCTCCCTCTCTCTCTCTCTCTCTCTGTCTCTCTCTCTCTCTCTCTCCTCTCTCTCTCTCTCTCTCTCTCTCTCTCTCTCTCTCTCTCTCTCTCTCTCTCTCTCTCTCTCTCTCTCTCTCTCCCTAGAGACCAGCCATATAAAAGGTTATTGACCTCCTCTCTCTCTCTCCCTAGAGACCAGCCATATGGGGATGATTACAGGTGCTATGAGGTTTTTAAACGAGATAGAAACAAAAAGAATCCGACCAATCACTGTTGATCCAATACTCCTCAATCAATATTCCTCAATGTCTGATCATGTGATCAGACATGACACTTATTGACTGATCACGTTGATTGATGACTGCTATAAAACCATTGACCTGTAGCCTTGGTGCAATTGTGTTTGAGGGTAGAGACAACAGCACAAAGACAACCTATTGGAGAGAAACAGGTAGGGGTGTGTGTGTGTGTGTGTGTGTGTGTGTGTGTGTGTGTGTGTGTGTGTGTGTGTGTGTGTGTGTGTGTGTGTGTGTGTGTGTGTGTATGTGTATGTGTGTGTGTGTGTGTGTGTGTGTGTGTGTGTGCATCATTCACTGTGTTATTGATGCTTGACAGTTGATTTGTAGAATTGGACAGTTAAAATATATTTCTTTCTGTTTCACACTTCAAGTTATTGTGACATGTTTTCCCCCTCAGTCTCTCTTTTTAATTCATTCTCTTTTCTAAATTGTATCTCTCGATCTCTCCTCCTTTTTCTCTCTCCTTCTGTCTCCCCTTCACTCGTCTTTAAACAAAAAGAGCAGTTTCTCTTGCAAATTAAAGAAAAGATTTGTAGCGGTAGTAAAATAGTTCATTATTACTAGTAAGAGTTCATTTTGAGGAAGTTCCTTGGGCCACAGTCCCATAGAATCCCATTAAGTCTCATTATACCACAGAGTCTCAGAGTATATCCTCAAAACGCCAGCAATGTCCATACGGCAGGGGCGGCAGGGTAGCCTAGTGGTTAGAGCGTTGGACTAGTAACCGAAAGGTTGCAAGTTCAAACCCCCGAGCTGACAAGGTACAAATCTGTCATTCTGCCCCTGAACAGGCAGTTAACCCACTGTTCCTAGGTCATCATTGTAAATAAGAATTTGTTCTTAACTGACTTGCCTCGTTAAATAAAGGTTAAATAAAAAATACGTCCAACAGCTCAATACAATATCCATATGGCACAAAGACTTGTTGTCGACACAATGGCGCCGGGAGACTTGCAGAAGGGACGAGCGTTCTCGGTAGCCATGGAAACTGTCTTTACGGCGTAGCTGAATCGCGACTGAGTTCCTCTCCCCCCCCCGTTGTGTATGTGTCTGAGAGGAGAGTATAACATCACAAGTGACATCCTCGGTAAGCTATGTGGGGGTGGTTTTAGGTCTATGACATCAAACATGCGACATCACTCATGACATCACTCATGTCATGCCTCATGGCTTTGCGTTTGTTAGGAAGGTACCGGCTGTTAGGTAAACCAATGGATGTCAACAAACTACAACCTTCTACAGTTGTGTAGTGACAGAGTCTTCGATGCCGGCGGAGTCCTCTATGACATCACAAGGCCCCACCCACCCCTCTCCCAAAACCCGCCCCCCTCCTCCTCCCTCGAAGATGCTCTCGCTGGAGTCCAGGAGGTGGGAGCTTGAGTCGGCCATATTGGAAGCACAGTGTAGGGATTGGCAGGGACAGGGAGGTGGGAGGGGCAAGGTTAGCAGAGAGTCCCTCCCATTGGCTCGTCCAGAGGAAGCAGGAAGGGCTCCGACCGGGTTAGTATGTCCGACCTGGTTCAGGTGCATCTCGCTGTGGGTCACATGACCCACCGAACCAAGGTCATATGACCCGCGACCTCTCAGGGGGCGGAGCAAGCCGTCAGAGATGGTGTAGGAAGGAGGAGATTGGCCGAGGGAGAGGGGAAGGGGCGGGGCTTTGCGTGAGAACAGTAAGCCGAGGCGCTTAAAGGAGTCTGTTGTCTTATTGGACGTCGCCGACGACAACTGCTGGAGACGACTTCGAGTGCGAGCGAAGGATAAGGAGACGGAGGTGGAGGAAGAAGGGAAGATAAAAGAAGAGGACGGAATGGCTTCTCTCCTCACCCCGTTGCTCTTTGGTTTACCCTCTTCCTCATCTTCTTCTTCCTCCCATCCCTCCTTCCCTTCCTCCTCCCCCCATCCTTCCTGCTCCTCTTCCTCCCTCGTCATGGATACCACTTCCATTCCTGAAATACTCCGGACCAGAGCGGAGACGCCATAGTTAGGCTTCTTCTTCTTCTCCATGCTTCCTGTCGGGGTCAGAAATGTCACGCCCTTTGACCTCTTGGCTCCACTCCCCTCCTGCGACGCTAGGGAGGGGTCAAGGTCAGGGTCAGGCCCTCCTTCGTCGCTGGTTCCTCCCTCATTTCTAAGTGTGGTTTCACTGCTGGAAGAGAAGTGGCATCTGGGGGGGCGGCGGTTACCAAGGAGATCTAACACCTCATAACGGAAACTGGAGATGTCCTGCTTTAACTCCTGCAGTGGAGGAGGAGAGGAGGGAGGAGGAGAGGAGGGAGAGAGAAGAGAGAGAGAGTTATCTGAAGTTTGTGGATAAGAGAGAAGAAGAGAGGGACATGTTAGGGAGAGATGGAGAGACAGGTTAGGGAGAGATGAGAGGAGAGGGACAGGTGTGGGAGAGAGGAGAGGAGAGAAGGAGAGGGACAGGTTAGGGAGAGATGAGAGGGACAGGTTAGGGAGAGAGGAGAGGAGAGAAGGAGAGGGACAGGTTAGGGAGAGAGGAGAAAAGGGGGAATAAGAGCTGCTAAAAGCCATGCAGGAGGAATGTTAGAATCTGTAGGAAAGACACTGGACGTTTGGAGAATGGATAGAAAACACACACACCTTGAAGTTCTCCTCGGTCAATCCCTCATCCGTCTTGGAACTGCGTATCATGGCCGCCACGTACCTCTTCACCAGGCTACGGATCACTTCCTGTTAACAATGACATCACTTCCTGTTAACCACATCACAGTTGCCAGGGAGACCCTGCCACTTTTTCAGACGAATACTTTATTGATCCATACAGACTGAAACGTCTTCTGATATTACCCGCCAACAAAACTCCTGATTGGATACGTCTGGACTACACTTGTTGGTACACCATAGATTCTCAGAGATGAACCATTCTCCACAGGACAATAAGCTTTTGGATGTGTGTGGAAAGAGTGCAACATCTAGTTGGTCAGTCAGTCAGTCAGTTAATCAGTCAGTCAGCCAGTTAATCAGTCAGTCAGTTAGTCAGTCAGTCAGTCAGTCAGTTAATCAGTCAGTCAGTCAGTCAGTCAATTAATCAGTCAGTCAGTCAGTCAGGTAATCAGTCAGTCAGTCAGTTAATCAGTCAGTCAGTTAATCAGTCAGTTAATCAATCAGTCAGTCAGGTAATCAGTCAGTCAGTTAATGAGTCAGTCAGTTAATCAGTCAGTTAATCAGTTAACCAGTCAGTCAGTTAATCAGTCAGTCAATCAGTCAATCAGGTAATCAGTCAGTCAGTTAATCAGTCAATCTGTCAGTCAACCAGTCAGTCAGTTAATTAGTCAGTCAATCAGGTAATCAGTCAGTCAGTTAATCAGTCAGTCAATCAGTCAGTCAGTCAATCAGTTAGTCAATCAGCTAGTCAATCAGTTAGTCATTCAGTCAGTTAATCAGTCAGTCAATCAGTCAGTCAATCAGTCAGTCAATCAGTCAGTCAATCAGTTAGTCAGTTACTCAGCCAGAGAGTTGGTAGAAAATACTGTGTTTGTCTGTGTGTGTGTGCTGGCAGAGAGTATGAGTGTGTGAAAGAGAGCGAGAGAGAGGAAGATAGAGAGACAGAGAGAGCGAGAGAGAGAGATGTGTACTGAGAGGGGGGATACATAGATAGAGATAGATATAGAGAGAGATAGAGATAGATACAGAGATAGAGCTAGATATAGAGAGAGACAGAGATAGATACATAGATAGAGATAGATATAGAGAGAGACAGAGATAGATACAGAGATAGATATAGAGAGAGACAGAGATAGATACATAGATAGAGATAGATATAGAGAGAGACAGAGATAGATATAGAGATAAATATAGATATAGAGATATATATATAGAGAGAGATATAGAGATGAAGAGATATATATATATATATATATATATATATATATATATATATATATATATATATTATATATATATATATATAAGCCCCTTGAATTGAATTGAATATAGAGATATATATAGACAGATATAGAGAGACATATAGAGATAGATATATAGATAGATAGAGGATAGATATATAGATATATAGAGAGGCATTATAGATAGATATATAGATAGATATATAGATAGATAGAGGTAGATAGAAATATATAGATATATAGAGAGGCATTATAGATAGATATATAGATAGATATATAGATAGATAGAGGTAGATATATAGATATATAGAGAGGCATTATAGATAGATATATAGATAGATAGAGGTATATATAGATAGATGTATAGAGGCATTATAGATAGATATATAGATAGATATATAGATAGATAGAGGTAGATATAGATAGATGTATAGAGGCATTATAGATAGATATATAGATAGAAATATATAGATAGATATATAGATATATAGAGAGACATTATAGATAGATATATAGATAGATAGATATATAGAGAGACATTATAGATAGATATATAGATAGATAGATATAGATAGATATATAGATATATAGAGAGATAGATAGATAGACATATAGATAGATATATAGATAGATAGATATATAGATAGATAGATAGATAGATATATAGAGAGACATTATAGATATATATATATAGATAGTACCTGATAATGTTGATTCTGTATCAGGCTGTCTGCATGACGCTCCTGGAAGGAAATTATATTAAGTTAAAGCACATTATGTACCACACACACACACACACACACACACACACACACACACACACACACACACCTCACACACCGCCCACTCATAGTATGCAGTATCAGATGGATTCTCAGTGTTACATAATCCAGCCCACATTAGGGTGTGTCCCAAACGGCCCTCTATTCCCTACATTAAAAGTAGTTTAAAAGTAGTGCCCTACGTTATTGGTACAACCAATGGACCCTGGTTAAAAGTAGTGCCCTACGTTACTGGTACAACCTATAGACCCTGGTTAAAAGTAGTGCCCTACGTTACTGGTACAACCTATGGACCCTGGTTAAAAGTAGTGCCCTACGTTATTGGTACAACCTATGGACAACCTATGGACCCTGGTTAAAAGTAGTGCCCTACGTTATTGGTACAACCTCTGGACCCTGGTTAAAAGTAGTGCCCTACGTTATTGGTACAACCTCTGGACCCTGGTTAAAAGTAGTGCCCTACGTTACTGGTACAACCTATGGACCCTGGTTAAAAGTAGTGCCCTACGTTATTGGTACAACCTATGGACCCTGGTTAAAAGTAGTGCCCTACGTTATTGGTACAACCTATGGACAACCTATTGACCCTGGTTAAAAGTAGTGCCCTATGTTATTGGTACAACCTATGGGCCCTGGTTAAAAGTAGTGCCCTATGTAGGGTATAGAGGGCCATTTGGGATGCACAGGAAATCAGGCCAGGCAGGTTACCATCAGAGAAGAGATCTGATGGTGTGTGTGAAAGAAAGAAAGAAAGCCAGAGAGAGAGAGAGAGAGAGAGAGAGAGAGAGAGAGAGAGAGAGACAGAGAGAGAGAGAGAGGACAGAGAGAGAGAGATAGAGGACAGAGAGAGAGAGATAGAGGACAGAGAGAGAGAGAGAGGACAGAGAGAGAGAGATAGAGGACAGAGGGAGAGAGATAGAGGACAGAGAGAGAGAGATAGAGGACAGAGAGAGAGAGAGGGAGGACAGAGAGAGATAGAGAGATAGAGGACAGAGAGAGAGAGATATAGATAGAGGACAGAGAGAGAGAGAGAGAGATAGAGGACAGAGAGAGAGAGAGAAATAGAGGACAGAGAGAGAGAGAGAGAGAGAGAGAGAGAGAGGAGAGAAAGAGAGACAAAGAGAGAGAGAGAAATAGAGGACAGAGAGAGAGAGAGAGAGAGATAGAGGACAGAGAGAGAGAGATATAGATAGAGGACAGAGAGAGAGAGAGAGAGAGATAGAGGAGAGAGAGAGAGATAGATAGAGGACAGAGAGAGAGAGAGAGACAAAGAGAGAGAGAGAAATAGAGGACAGAGAGAGAGAGAGAAATAGAGGACAGAGAGAGAGAGAGAGAAATAGAGGACAGAGAGAGAGAGAGAGAGAGATAGAGGACAGAGAGAGAGAGAAATAGAGGACAGAGAGAGAGAGAGAAATAGAGGACAGAGAGAGAGAGAGAGAGATAGAGGACAGAGAGAGAGAGAGAGAGATAGAGGACAGAGAGAGAGAGAAATAGAGGACAGAGAGAGAGAGAGAGAGATAGAGGACAGAGAGAGAGAGAGATAGAGGACAGAGAGAGAGAGAGACAAAGAGAGAGAGAGAAAGAGACAGAGAGGAGAGAGAGAGAGGGAGAGAGGGAGGGATGGAGACAGAGAGAGATAGAGAGAAATAGAGGACAGAGAGAGAGAGAGAGAGAGAGAGAGAGAGAGAGAGAGAGAGAGAAAGAGAGAGAGAGAGACAGAGAGAGAGGGAGAGAAAGAGAGAGAGAGGGAGGGAGGGAGACAGAGAGAGAGAGAGAAAGAGAGAGAGGAGAGAGAGAGAGGGAGAGAGGGAGGGAGGGAGACAGAGAGAGATAGAGAGAAATAGAGGACAGAGAGAGAGAGAGAGAGATAGAGGACAGAGAGAGAGAGAGAGGACTGATGACAGAGAGAGAGTGAGAGTGAAAGAGAGAGAGAGAGAGAGAGAGGACAGATGACAAAGAGAGAGGACAGATGACAAAGAGAGAGGACATATGACAGAGAGGGAGGACATATGACAGAGAGGGAGGACATATGACAGAGAGGGAGGACATATGACAGAGAGGGAGGACATATGACAGAGAGGGAGGACATATGACAGAGAGGGAGGACATATGACAGAGAGGGAGGACATATGACAGAGAGGGAGGACAGATGACAGAGAGAGAGGACATATGACAGAGAGGGAGGACATATGACAGAGAGGGAGGGGGTATGACAAAGAGAGAGGACATATGACAGAGAGGGAGGGGGTATGACAGAGAGGGAGGGGGTATGACAAAGAGAGAGGACATATGACAGAGAGGGAGGGGGTATGACAAAGAGAGAGGACATATGACAGAGAGAGAGGACAGATGACAGAGAGGGAGGGGGTATGACAGAGAGGGAGGGGGTATGACAAAGAGAGAGGACATATGACAGAGAGGGAGGGGGTATGACAAAGAGAGAGGACATATGACAGAGAGAGAGGACAGATGACAGAGAGGGAGGGGGAGTGAAAGAGAGAGAGAGAGAGAGGACATATGACAGAGAGGGAGGGGGTATGACAAAGAGAGAGGACATATGACAGAGAGGGAGGGGGTATGACAAAGAGAGAGGACATATGACAAAGAGAGAGGACATATGACAGAGAGAGAGGACAGATGACAGAGAGGGAGGGGGAGTGAAAGAGAGAGAGAGAGAGAGGACATATGACAGAGAGGGAGGGGGTATGACAAAGAGAGAGGACATATGACAGAGAGAGAGGACATATGACAGAGAGGGAGGGGGTATATACTGTATATAAACATAATATTATTGTCTCCATGTGTTTCATGTGTAACTGAATAAATAGTGGACTTCTTACCGTGAACTCCTGTAGGTCGTGGTGTTTGTCTGTGTCGCCAGCAGGTGGCGCTCCTCTCCTACAGAGTCGATGGTGAACCCACAGACAGAGGTACCACACTGACTTAGGACTGGGAACGATGTTGAAGGGAGGGGGCAGAGTACCCCCCTCGTCAAAATAACTCATCCATAACTTGGTCCGGGCAAACTTCCACTCTATATCTGCATGGTCCTGGAGGAGGGAGTGTGAGAGAGAGGGGGGAGTGGGAGCGAGAGGGGGAGTGGGAGCGAGAGGGGGAGGGGAGAGAGGGGGGAGGGGAGCAAGAGGGGGGAGGGGAGGGGAGAGAGAGGGGGAGGGGAGCGAGAGGGGGAGGGGAGGGAGAGAGAGGGGGGAGTGGGAGCGAGAGGGGGAGGGAGGGGGAGGGAGAGAGAGGGGGGGGGGAGTGGGAGAGAGAGGGGGGGAGGGGAGTGTGAGAGAGAGGGGGGAGTGGGAGCGAGAGGGGGAGGGGGAGGGAGAGAGAGGGGGAGGGAGAGGGGAGGGAGGGGGGGGGAGAGAGAGGGGGGAGGGGGAGAGAGAGGGGGGAGTGGGAGAGAGAGGGGGGAGGGGAGGGAGAGGGAGAGGGGGGGGAGAGAGAGGGGGGAGGGGCGAGAGGGGGAGGGGAGGGAGAGAGAGGGGGAGGGAGCGAGAGGGGAGGGAGGGGGAGGGGAGAGAGAGGGGGAGGGGAGCGAGAGGGGGAGGGAGGGGGAGGGGAGAGAGAGGGGGGAGTGGGAGCGAGAGGGGGAGGGGGGGGAGGGGAGAGAGAGGGGGGAGGGGGAGCGAGAGGGGGGAGGGAGGGGGAGGGAGGGGAGGGGGGGGAGGGAGAGAGGGGGGGGAGTGGGAGAGAGAGGGGGAGGGGAGCGAGAGGGGGAGGGAGGGGGAGGGAGAGAGAGAGGGGGGGGAGCGAGAGGGGGAGGGAGGGGGAGGGAGAG
>NC_056438.1:5758657-5773657 GCF_018296145.1 Oncorhynchus tshawytscha | reverse complement strand
GGAAGGTAGAGAGATAGAGAGAGGAAGGTAGAGAGAGAGAGAGGAAGGTAGAGAGAGAGAGAGAGAGAGGTAGAGAGAGAGAGAGAGGAAGGTAGAGAGATAGAGAGAGGAAGGTAGAGAGATAGAGAGAGGAAGGTAGAGAGATAGAGAGAGGGTAGAGAGATAGAGAGATAGAGGATGGTAGAGAGATAGAGAGAGGAAGGTAGAGAGATAGAGAGATAGAGGAAGGTAGAGAGATAGAGAGATAGAGGATGGTAGAGAGATAGAGAGATAGAGGATGGTAGAGAGATAGAGAGAGGAAGGTAGAGAGATAGAGAGAGATAGAGGACGGTAGAAAGGGAGAGAAAGATGTGGATGGATTTAGAACATGTCAAAGTTCAAAACTGTCATGGATACCATCCCATGATTCTAAATTCAGCTTCTTGGCCAGTATCACAGGAATCCATCTGCTGCTACTCTCTCTCTCTCTCTCTCTCTCCCTCTCTCTCTCACACACACACACACATTATGCAAGCACTCACAACTACCCACTTTCAGCTTTTGACAGAATCCCAACTTGATGTCTGCCAACCCTGAATATTCATCAAAATGTTCCAGAATGTTCATCGCAATGTTCCAGAATGTTCAACTTAATGTTCTAGAATGTTCAAGTCAATGTTCCAGAATGTTCAAATGATGTTGATAAATATTAAGCTTGGGCAGTATCCAGATTGCCATAACTTCCAGAATGTCATACAGTACCTTGTGCCATCCTGGGAAATTCGGAAACACGGGCACTGTACACAAGGGGAACTATTTTCCCACTGAGCCTCTGTAATCCGAAGGTTAGCATTGCTAACAAGTCCATGTAAAAACCCAAAGTGAATACTAGCTAATTGCTAACGAGCGCATTGCGAACATTTTATATCGGCTCTGACAAACTATTTGCAGGACAGACATCCCAGCTCATGAAGTTATACAACAAACTCAAAAATGCTACTCACAGTTTGCTACTCACAGTTTGTTACTCACAGTTTGCTACTCACAGTTTGCTACTCACAGTTTGTTACTCACGGTTTGCTACTCACAGTTTTCTACTCACAGTTTGCTACTCACAGTTTGCTACTCACAGTTTGCTACTAACAGTTTGCTACTAACAGTTTGCTACTCACAGTTTGCTACTCACAGTTTGCTACTCACAGTTTGCTACTAACAGTTTGCTACTGACAGTTTTCTACTCACAGTTTGCTACTAACAGTTTGCTACTAACAGTTTGCTACTCACAGTTTGCTACTCACAGTTTGCTACTAACAGTTTGCTACTCACAGTTTGCTTCTAACAGTTTGCTACTCACAGTTTTCTACTGACAGTTTGCTACTAACAGTTTGCTACTCACAGTTTGCTATTAACAGTGTGCTACTGACAGTTTTCTACTCACAGTTTGCTACTAACAGTTTGCTTCTAACAGTTTGTTACTCACAGTTTGCTACTCACAGTTTTCTACTCACAGTTTGCTACTAACAGTTTGCTACTCACAGTTTGCTTCTAACAGTTTGCTACTCACAGTTTGTTACTCACAGTTTGCTACTCACAGTTTGCTACTCACAGTTTGCTACTCACAGTTTGCTACTCACAGTTTGCTACTCACAGTTTGCTTCTAACAGTTTGCTACTCACAGTTTGTTACTCACAGTTTGCTACTCACAGTTTGCTACTCACAGTTTTCTACTCACAGTTTGCTTATAACAGTTTGCTACTCACAGTTTTCTACTAACAGTTTGTTACTCACAGTTTGCTACTCACAGTTTGCTACTCACAGTTTGCTACTCACAGTTTGCTACTAACAGTTTGCTACTCACAGTTTGCTTCTAACAGTTTGCTACTCACAGTTTGTTACTCACAGTTTGCTACTCACAGTTTGCTACTCACAGTTTGCTACTCACAGTTTTCTACTCACAGTTTGCTACTCACAGTTTGCTACTCACAGTTTGCTACTCACAGTTTGCTACTCACAGTTTGCTACTCACAGTTTGCTACTAACAGTTTGCTACTAACAGTTTGCTACTCACAGTTTGCTTCTAACAGTTTGCTACTCACAGTTTGCTACTAACAGTTTGCTACTAACAGTTTGCTACTCACAGTTTGCTACTAACAGTTTGCTACTGACAGTTTTCTACTCACAGTTTGCTACTAACAGTTTGCTACTAACAGTTTGCTACTCACAGTTTGCTACTCACAGTTTGCTACTAACAGTTTGCTACTCACAGTTTGCTTCTAACAGTTTGCTACTCACAGTTTTCTACTGACAGTTTGCTACTAACAGTTTGCTACTCACAGTTTGCTATTAACAGTGTGCTACTGACAGTTTTCTACTCACAGTTTGCTACTAACAGTTTGCTTCTAACAGTTTGTTACTCACAGTTTGCTACTCACAGTTTTCTACTCACAGTTTGCTACTAACAGTTTGCTACTCACAGTTTGCTTCTAACAGTTTGCTACTCACAGTTTGTTACTCACAGTTTGCTACTCACAGTTTGCTACTCACAGTTTGCTACTCACAGTTTGCTACTCACAGTTTGCTACTCACAGTTTGCTTCTAACAGTTTGCTACTCACAGTTTGTTACTCACAGTTTGCTACTCACAGTTTGCTACTCACAGTTTTCTACTCACAGTTTGCTTATAACAGTTTGCTACTCACAGTTTTCTACTAACAGTTTGTTACTCACAGTTTGCTACTCACAGTTTGCTACTCACAGTTTGCTACTCACAGTTTGCTACTAACAGTTTGCTACTCACAGTTTGCTTCTAACAGTTTGCTACTCACAGTTTGTTACTCACAGTTTGCTACTCACAGTTTGCTACTCACAGTTTGCTACTCACAGTTTTCTACTCACAGTTTTCTACTCACAGTTTGCTACTCACAGTTTGCTACTCACAGTTTGCTACTCACAGTTTGCTACTCACAGTTTGCTACTAACAGTTTGCTACTCACAGTTTGCTTCTAACAGTTTGCTACTCACAGTTTGTTACTCACAGTTTGCTACTCACAGTTTGCTACTCACAGTTTGTTACTCACAGTTTGCTACTAACAGTTTGCTACTCACAGTTTGCTACTCACAGTTTGCTACTAACAGTTTGCTACTCACAGTTTGCTTCTAACAGTTTGCTACTCACAGTTTTCTACTCACAGTTTGCTACTCACAGTTTGTTACTCACAGTTTGCTTCTAACAGTTTGCTACTCACAGTTTTCTACTCACAGTTTGCTACTCACAGTTTTCTACTCACAGTTTGCTACTCACAGTTTTCTACTCACAGTTTGCTACTAACAGTTTGCTACTCACAGTTTGCTACTAACAGTTTGCTACTCACAGTTTGCTTCTAACAGTTTGCTTCTAACAGTTTGTTACTCACAGTGTGTTACTCACAGTTTGCTACTCACAGTTTGCTACTAACAGTTTGCTACTCACAGTTTGCTTCTAACAGTTTGCTACTCACAGTTTGTTACTCACAGTTTGCTACTCACAGTTTGCTACTCACAGTTTTCTACTCACAGTTTGCTACTAACAGTTTGCTACTCACAGTTTGCTACTCACAGTTTGCTACTCACAGTTTGCTTCTAACAGTTTGTTACTCACAGTGTGTTACTCACAGTGTGTTACTCACAGTGTGTTACTCACAGTTTGTTACTCACAGTGTGTTACTCACAGTTTGTTACTCACAGTGTGTTACTCACAGTGTGTTACTCACAGTTTGTTACTCACAGTTTGTTACTCACAGTGTGTTACTCACAGTTTGTTACTCACAGTGTGTTACTCACAGTTTGTTACTCACAGTTTGTTACTCACAGTGTGTTACTCACAGTTTGTTACTCACAGTGTGTTACTCACAGTGTGTTACTCACAGTGTGTTACTCACAGTTTGTTACTCACAGTGTGTTACTCACAGTTTGTTACTCACAGTGTGTTACTCACAGTTTGTTACTCACAGTGTGTTACATACACAAAACACATATTAGACAGCAAGGCTGTTGATCCACCAGGGGGTTCTCTGCTGATACCAAGAGAAGCTTGATTTTGCAAGAAGCCAACCACTTAGCTAGATAAATACCTATTAAATTAGCAAACCAAATGCACATCTACAGAGCATTTAGCACATTTTAGACAACATAATAGTTCTAAGATTATTATTATTATTTTTATGTAGCTGTCAAAACATTTAGTTGTGAACTCCATACTGTAGTTAAATCACCTGGAGCTCCACAACAGTGACTCACAAGGCTGCGGTCACTCATCATGGTTTTGTAAACAAACACCATGTGACTGCAGACTACCGGTAACCATCATTGTGTTTTGTAAACAAACACCATGTGACTGCAGACTACCGGTAACCATCATTGTGTGTTTTGTAAACAAACATCATAATGTGATATAATGTGACAGGTGAACTGAAGAACACAATCTGCTTTAGCTCCTAATGTATTGCGCAAATTGACTCCAGGTATTTATTTATATATATATATTTTTTTAAACCTCTAAGAAATAAGTTTCAACGGTATTGACGGTATAAAAATAAAAATAAACATGCTGTGGCTATACGGTCTACCGCCCAAGCCTAATGAATATTTCACAATGAATGTTCCTGAGCTAAACATCAACTTCTGGTTTCCCTCCAAACCCAACAAGCTGGTGAGGTCTGTTGTAAACTAGCTGCCTGCTGCTGATGGACACTGTGAGGTCTGTTGTAAACTAGCTGCCTGCTGCAGATGGACACTGTGAGGTCTGTTGTAAACTAGCTGCCTGCTGCAGATGGACACTGTGAGGTCTGTTGTAAACTAGCTGCCTGTTGCAGATGGACACTGTGAGGTCTGTTGTAAACTAGCTGCCTGCTGCAGATGGACACTGTGAGGTCTGTTGTAAACTAGCTGCCTGCTGCAGATGGACACTGTGAGGTCTGTTGTAAACTAGCTGCCTGCTGCAGATGGACACTGTGAGGTCTGTTGTAAACTAGCTGCCTGCTGCTGATGGACACTGTGAGGTCTGTTGTAAACTAGCTGCCTGCTGCAGATGGACACTGTGAGGTCTGTTGTAAACTAGCTGCCTGCTGCAGATGGACACTGTGAGGTCTGTTGTAAACTAGCTGCCTGCTGCAGATGGACACTGTGAGGTCTGTTGTAAACTAGCTGCCTGCTGCAGATGGACACTGTGAGGTCTGTTGTAAACTAGCTGCCTGCTGCAGATGGACACTGTGAGGTCTGTTGTAAACTAGCTGCCTGCTGCAGATGGACGCTGTGAGGTCTGTTGTAAACTAGCTGCCTGCTGCAGATGGACACTGTGAGGTCTGTTGTAAACTAGCTGCCTGCTGCAGATGGACACTGTGAGGTCTGTTGTAAACTAGCTGCCTGCTGCAGATGGACACTGTGAGGTCTGTTGTAAACTGCTGCCTGCTGCAGATGGACACTGTGAGGTCTGTTGTAAACTAGCTGCCTGCTGCAGATGGACACTGTGAGGTCTGTTGTAAACTAGCTGCCTGCTGCAGATGGACACTGTGAGGTCTGTTGTAAACTAGCTGCCTGCTGCAGATGGACACTGTGAGGTCTGTTGTAAACTAGCTGCCTGCTGCAGATGGACACTGTGAGGTCTGTTGTAAACTAGCTGCCTGCTGCAGATGGACACTGTGAGGTCTGTTGTAAACTAGCTGCCTGCTGCAGATGGACACTGTGAGGTCTGTTGTAAACTAGCTGCCTGCTGCAGATGGACACTGTGAGGTCTGTTGTAAACTAGCTGCCTGCTGCAGATGGACACTGTGAGGTCTGTTGTAAACTAGCTGCCTGCTGCTGATGGACACTGTGAGGTCTGTTGTAAACTAGCTGCCTGCTGCAGATGGACACTGTGAGGTCTGTTGTAAACTAGCTGCCTGCTGCAGATGGACACTGTGAGGTCTGTTGTAAACTAGCTGCCTGCTGCAGATGGACACTGTGAGGTCTGTTGTAAACTAGCTGCCTGCTGCAGATGGACACTGTGAGGTCTGTTGTAAACTAGCTGCCTGCTGCAGATGGACACTGTGAGGTCTGTTGTAAACTTGCTGCCTGCTGCAGATGGACACTGTGAGGTCTGTTGTAAACTAGCTGCCTGCTGCAGATGGACACTGTGAGGTCTGTTGTAAACTAGCTGCCTGCTGCAGATGGACACTGTGAGGTCTGTTGTAAACTAGCTGCCTGCTGCAGATGGACACTGTGAGGTCTGTTGTAAACTAGCTGCCTGCTGCAGATGGACACTGTGAGGTCTGTTGTAAACTAGCTGCCTGCTGCAGATGGACACTGAGGTCTGTTGTAAACTAGCTGCCTGCTGCAGATGGACACTGTGAGGTCTGTTGTAAACTAGCTGCCTGCTGCAGATGGACACTGTGAGGTCTGTTGTAAACTAGCTGCCTGCTGCAGATGGACACTGTGAGGTCTGTTGTAAACTAGCTGCCTGCTGCAGATGGACACTGTGAGGTCTGTTGTAAACTGCTGCCTGCTGCAGATGGACACTGTGAGGTCTGTTGTAAACTAGCTGCCTGCTGCAGATGGACACTGTGAGGTCTGTTGTAAACTAGCTGCCTGCTGCAGATGGACACTGTGAGGTCTGTTGTAAACTAGCTGCCTGCTGCAGATGGACACTGTGAGGTCTGTTGTAAACTAGCTGCCTGCTGCAGATGGACACTGTGAGGTCTGTTGTAAACTAGCTGCCTGCTGCAGATGGACACTGTGAGGTCTGTTGTAAACTAGCTGCCTGCTGCAGATGGACACTGTGAGGTCTGTTGTAAACTAGCAGCCTGCTGCAGATGGACACTGTGAGTTCTGTTGTAAACTAGCTGCCTGCTGCAGATGGACACTGTGAGGTCTGTTGTAAACTAGCTGCCTGCTGCTGATGGACACGGTGAGGTCTGTTGTAAACTAGCTGCCTGCTGCTGATGGACACTGTGAGGTCTGTTGTAAACTAGCTGCCTGCTGCTGATGGACACTGTGAGGTCTGTTGTAAACTAGCTGCCTGCTGCAGATGGACTTGTAATGTGTGTGTGTGTGTGTGTGTGTGCGTCTCTTACGTTGAGAATGCTTTATTCTGTTTCTCACAAGATTATGTTGTGTGTTGCATCAAATCAAATCACATCTAAATACAACAGACCTCACATGCTCATAATAATGTCTGAAACGGAGTGAACGGCATCAACCACGAGGGTTTTCATATTTAATGTGTTTGATGCCATTTCATTAGTTACATTACAGACGTCGTTATGAGCCGTCCTCAACAGGATCCACTGGTGCGTATAGTGTGTGTGTGTGTGTGTGTATCTTACCTTAACATAAGCCTCTATCTTCAGTGATATAGTAGCCAGGTAGAGGGAGTTTGTGTGTGTGTGTGTGTGTGTGTGTGTGTGTCTTACCTTAACGTAAGCCACTATCTTCAGTGATATAGTAGCCAGGTAGAGGGAGTTTGTGTGTGTGTGTGTGTGTGTGTGTCTTACCTTAACGTAAGCCACTATCTTCAGTGATATAGTAGCCAGGTGTTCGTGTGTGTGTGTGTGTGTGTGTGTGTGTGTCTTACCTTAACGTAAGCCACTATCTTCAGTGATATAGTAGCCAGGTAGAGTTCGGAGTTATCTTCAGTGATATAGTAGCCAGGTGTTCGTGTGTGTGTGTGTGTGTGTGTGTCTTACCTTAACGTAAGCCACTATCTTCAGTGATATAGTAGCCAGGTAGAGGGAGTTCATGGCAAAATCCATCAGGTTCCACCAGTCATGTATATACTCTGTAAAACCTCCATCCCACATCTCCTTAATCTCAGCCCAGATAAAACCTAGAGGGGGGAAGAGAGAGAGAGGGGGTAGAGAGAGAGAGGGGAAAGAGAGAGGGAGAGAGTGTATGGCAGAGAGAGAGAGAGAGAGAGAGAGAGACAGAGAGAGAGACAGGGAGAGAGACAGAGACAGAGAGAGAGAGAGAGAGAGACAGAGAGAGATTGTTTATTATTGTTTATTTCACTTTATATACTCACTTTATATATTATCTACCTCACTTGCTTTGGCAATGTTAACACATGTTTCCCATGCCAATAAAGCCCTTGAATTGAATTGAATTGAGAGAGACAGAGGGAGAGAGACAGGGAGAGAGACAGAGAGAGAGAGACAGAAAGAGAGAGAGAGACAGAGAGAGAGAGACAGAGAGAGAGAGAGAGACAGACAGAGACAGAGAGAGAGAGAGAGAGAGAGAGGGAAAGAGAGAGCATCACCAGTCATATATATATATGTACCTATAGTGCCTTCAGAAAGTATTCAGACCCCTTCACTTATTCCACATTTTGTTGTGTTACAGACATAATCCAAAATTGTCTTTCTGGGTCAGTCTCTAAGAGCTGTGAGTCGTTCTGGGTAAGTCTCTAAGAGCTGTGAGTCTTTCTGGGTCAGTCTCTAAGAGCTGTGAGTCTTTCTGGGTAAGTCACTAAGAGCTGTGAGTCTATCTGGGTAAGTCTCTAAGAGCTGTGAGTCTTTCTGGGTAAGTCTCTAAGAGCTGTGAGTCTTTCTGGGTCAGTCTCTAAGAGCTGTGAGTCTTTCTGGGTAAGTCTCTAAGAGCTGTGAGTCTTTCTGGGTAAGTCTCTAAGAGCTGGGAGTCTTTCTGGGTAAATCTTTCCACACCTAGATTATTTGCCAATTACTCTTTTCAAAATGATTTAAATTCTGTCAAATTGGTTGTTGATCATTGCTAGACAACCATTTTCAGGTCTTGTCATAGATTTTCAAGTAAATTTAAGTCAAAACTGTAACTCGGCAACTGAGGAACATTCACGGTCTTCCTTGGTAACCAACTCCAGTGTAGATTTGGCCTTGTGTTTTTAGGTTGTTGTCCTACTGAAAGGTGAATTAATCTCCCAGCGTCTGGTGGAAGCAGACTGAACCAGGTTTTCCTCTAGGATTTAGCCTGCGCTTAGCTCCATTCCGTTTCTTTTTTTATCCCGAAAAACTACCCAGTCCTTAACGATGACAACCATACCCATAACATGATGCAGCTACCACTATGCTTGAAGATATGGAGAGTGGTACTCTGTAATGTGTTGTATTGGATTTCCCACAAACATGGGTAAGTGTCTTTGGACACTGTGTTAACTAACCTCCTGACGAGCTTCAATGCCATACAACTCTCCTTCCGTGGCCTCCAACTGCTCTTAAACGTAGGGAAAACTAAATGCATGCTATTCAACTGATCCCTGCCCGCACCTGCTCGTCCGTCCAGCATCACTACTCTGCACGGCTCTGACTTAGAATACGTGGACAACTACAAATACCTAGGTGTCTGGTTAGACTGTAAACTCTCCTTCCAGACTCACATTAAACATCTCCAATCCAAAATGACATCTAGAATTGGCTTCCTATATCGCAACAAAGCATCCTTCACTCATGCTGCCAAACATACCCTCGTAAAACTGACCATCTTACCGATCCTCGACTTCGGTGATGTCAACTATAAAATAGCCTCCAACACTCTACTCAACAAACTGGATGCAGTCCATCACAGTGCCATCTGTTTTGTCACCAAAGCCCCGTACACTACCCACCATTGCGACCTGTATGCTCTCGTTGGTTGGCACTCGCTTCATACTCGTTGACAAACCCACTGGCTACAGGTTATCTACAGGTTATCTACAAGTCTCTGCTAGGTAAAGCCCCGCCTTTTCTCAGCTCATTGGTCAGCATAGCAGCACTCACTCGTAGCACACGCTCCAGCAGGTATATTTCACTGGTCACCCCCAAAGCCAATTCCTCCTTTGGTTGTCTTTCCTTCCAGTTCTCTGCTGCCAATGACTGGAACGAACTGCAAAAATCTCTGAAGCTGGAGACTCATTTCTCCCTCACTGGCTTTTAAGCACCAGCTGTCAGAGCAGCTCACAGATCACTGCACCTGTACATAGCCCATCTGTAAACAGCCCATCTATCTACCTACCTCATCCCCATACACTATTTATTTATCTTACTCCTTTGCACCCCAGTATTTCTACTTGCACATTAATCTTCTGCACATCTACCACTCCAGTGTTTAATTGCTATATTGTAATTACTTCGCCACCATGGCCTATTTATTTCCTTATCTTACCTCATTTGCACTCACTGTATATAGACTTTTTGTTTTCTTTTGTTCTACTGTATTATTGACTGTATGTTTTGTTTATTCCATGTGTAACTCTGTGTTGTTGTGTGTCGAATTGCTACGCTTTATCTTGGCCAGGTCTCAGTTGTAAATGAGAACTTGTTCTCAACTAGCCTACCTGGTTAAATAAAGGTGAAATAAAATAAAAAATAAATAACACTTTGTATTCAGGACATAAAGTTAATTGCTTTGCCACATTCTTTGCAGTATAACTTTAGTGCCTTGTTGCAAACACAATGCATGTTTTAGAATAATTGTATTCTTTTTTTTTATTTATTCTGTACAGGCTTCCTTCTTTTCAACCTGTCAATTAGGTTAGTATTGTGGAGTAACTACAATGTTGTTCATCTGTAACTGTTTTTAAAGTCATGGTGAAATCCCTCATGGTGAAATCCCTGAGCAGTTTCCTTCCTCTCCGGCAACTAAGTTAGGAAGGACGCCTGTATCTTTGTAGTGACTGGGTGTATTGATACACCATCCACAGTATAATTAATAACTTCACCATGCTTAAAGGGATATTCAATGACTGTAAAAACATTTTTTTTTTTACCCATCTACCAATAGGGGCCCTTCTCTGCGAGGCATTGGAAAACCTCCCTGGTCTTTGTGGTTGAATCTGTGTTTGAAATTCACAGCTTGACTGAGGAACCTTACAGATAATGGTAAGTGTGGGGTACAGAGATGAGGTAGTCCTTCAATAATGTTAAACATTATTATTAACATCATTATTATTATTATTGTTAAACACATTTTTACTCCTGAACTTATTTAGGCTTGCTATAACAAAGGGGTTGAATACTGATTGACTGAAGACATTTCAGCTTTCATTTTTTATTAATTTGTAAACATTTTGAAAAACATAACCTCGTTTTGACATTATGGGGTATTGTGTGTGGGCCAGTGACACAACATCTCAAATTAAAGAATTTTAAATTCAGGCTTTAACAAAATGTGGAAAAAGTCAAGGGAATACTTTCTGTACCTTTTCCATCTCACGTCTCCTTCATTTCTGCTCGGATGAATGCCTGCGACACACACACACGCTCTCACTCCCAAACTCACCCACGGTAGTATCACCCCACCCCCACAGACACCCTCTCTCTACTCACCCAGTACCCACGGTAGTATCACCCCCACAGACACCCTCTCTACTCACCCAGTACCCACAGTAGTATCACCCCACCCCCACAGACACCCTCTCTACTCACCCAGTACCCACGGTAGTATCACCCCCACAGACTCACCCTCTCTACTCACCCAGTACGCACGGTAGTATCACCCACCCCCACAGACACCCTCTCTCTACTCACCCAATACCCACGGTAGTATCACCCCCCACAGACACCCTCTCTACTCACCCAGTACCCACGGTAGTATCACCCCCCACTGACACCCTCTCTACTCACCCAGTACCCACGGTAGTATCACCCCACCCCCACAGACACCCTCTCTCTACTCACCCAGTACCCACGGTAGTATCACCCCCACAGACACCCTCTCTACTCACCCAGTACCCACAGTAGTATCACCCCACCCCCACAGACACCCTCTCTACTCACCCAGTACCCACGGTAGTATCACCCCCACAGACTCACCCTCTCTACTCACCCAGTACGCACGGTAGTATCACCCCACCCCCACAGATACCCTCTCTCTACTCACCCAGTACCCACGGTAGTATCACCCCCACAGACACCCTCTCTACTCACCCAGTACCCACGGTAGTATCACCCCCCCACTGACACCCTCTCTACTCACCCAGTACCCACGGTAGTATCACCCCACCCCCACAGACACCCTCTCTCTACTCACCCAGTACCCACGGTAGTATTACCCCCACAGACACCCTCTCTACTCACCCAGTACCCACAGTAGTATCACCCCCACAGACACCCTCTCTACTCACCCAGTAGCCACGGTAGTATCACCCCCACAGACACCCTCTCTACTCACCCAGTACCCACAGTAGTATCACCCCCACAGACACCCTCTCTACTCACCCAGTACCCACAGTAGTATCACCCCCACAGATACCCTCTCTACTCACCCAGTACCCACGGTAGTATCACCCCACCCCCACAGACACCCTCTCTACTCACCCAGTACCCACAGTAGTATCACCCCACCCCCACAGACACCCTCTCTACTCACCCCCACAGACACCCTCTCTACTCACCCAGTACCCACGGTAGTATCACCCCCACAGACACCCTCTCTACTCACCCCCACAGACACCCTCTCTACTCACCCAGTACCCACAGTAGTATCACCCCACCCCCACAGACACCCTCTCTACTCACCCAGTACCCACGGTAGTATCATCCATTCAACAACAGTAGGTGGAGGACCCTGCATTAAATGACATCAAATTGGATCAATGTATTAGCTTGAACAGTTAAAAACATGAAAATCATCTTACAACAACCATACAATCTCTCTCTCTTACATAGATTTAATATAGTATATTCAAATAATTAATTTCATTTAAATAATAGTCTGTTGTTTTGTTTGCGTCTGTCTGTCTGTCTGTCTGTCTGTCTGTCTGTCTGTCTGTCTGTCTGTCTGTCTGTCTGTCTGTCTGTCTGTCTGTCTGTCTGTCTGTCTATCTGTCTTGGATTACCTGCATGTGTAGCTTGGTCCTGGCGATGTGTTGGGAGGCGAGGAGGAGGAGGAAGAGAAAGTTCAGATAGGAGGCTGTGTGACAGATAAACTTGATGAAGGGTTTCTTCACAAACACACCCAGGGAAGACTTGGGGGCTAGGAGGTAGATCTGGAGAGAGAGAGAGAGAGAGGGAGGAGAGGGAGGAGAGGGAGGGGGAGAGGGAGGGAGAGAGGGAGGGGGAGGGGAGGAGAGAGAGGGAGGGGGAGAGGGGGAGAGGGAGGGGGAGAGGGAGGAGAGGGAGGGGGAGAGGGAGGAGGAGGGAGAGGGGGGGAGAGGGAGGGGGAGGGGGAGGAGAGAGGGAGAGGGGGAGAGGGAGGGGGAGGGGGAGAGGGAGGAGAGGGAGGGGGAGAGGGAGGGGGAGAGGGAGGAGAGGGAGGGGGAGAGGGAGGAGAGGGGGGGGGGGAGAGGGAGGGGGAGGGGGAGGGAGAGAGGGAGAGGGGGGAGAGGGAGGGGGAGAGGGAGGGAGAGGGAGGGAGGGAGGGGAGAGGGGAGGGGGAGAGGGAGAGGGAGGAGAGGGAGGAGAGGGAGGGGGAGAGGAGAGAGGGAGGGGAGAGGGGGAGAGGGAGAGAGGGGGATGGAAAAGAGAGAGGGGAGAGAGGGAGAGAGGGAGGCAGGGAAGTGAGAGAGGGAGAGAGGGAGAGAGGGAGGCAGGGAAAGTGAGAGAGGGAGAGAGGGAGAGAGGGAGAGAGGGAGAGAGGGAGAGAGTTAGGGAGAGGGGAGAGTTCCCTAAGAGAGGTTCCAGGGGAGGGAGGGAGGAGAGAAGGGGAGAGGGGGAGAGGGAGAGAAAGGGATGGAAAAGAGAGAGAGGGAGAGTTAGTTTCTGGAAGGCAGGGAGAGAGGGAAAGGAGGGAGAGAGGGAGGAGGGAGGGAGGGAGAGAGGGAGATACAGGGAGGGAGGGAGGGAGGGAAGGGAGGGAGGGAGGGGGGAGGGAGGGAGGGGGAGGGAGAGATAGGAAGAAGTTAGTAAGGGTTCCAGTTCCCTAAGTTTCCAGGTTCCAGGTCCATGAGCCCCATAAAAGCCGAGTCAAGCCAAACTACACAGAGCCGGTCTAGTTAGTTTCTGGAACCATTCAGGAAAGGACCCCTGATCCAGGATGGACACTCCTACTACATACATACAGGTCAGAACAGTCCTGTTTGGGTCAGCACCATAGAGATACATACAGGTCAGAACAGTCCTGTTTGGGTCAGCACCATAGAGATACATACAGGTCAGAACAGTCCTGTTTGGGTCAGCACCATAGAGATACATACAGGTCAGAACAGTCCGGTTTGGGTCAGCACCATAGTGTGAAAAGGAGTATACTAACCATTGAGAAGACAGGGAAGAGCAGTCCTATGATGAAACAGGTCACGAGTTTGACAGCCCAGTGTCTCCTTCTCCAGCCGGGGAACCCATCATACCACAGAGTAGCTAGGAGCTGCTGGCAGTTAGGCTGGGCTACAAACTACAGAGAGAGAGAGAGAGAGAGAGAGAGAGACAGAGAGAGAGAGCAAGAGAGAGAGAGAGAGAGGGAGAGAGAGAGAGAGAGAGAAGGGAGAGAGAGAGAGAGAGAGAGAGAGAGAGAGAGAGAGAGAGAGAGAGAGAGAGAGAGAGAGAGAGAGAGAGGAGAGAGACAGGGAGAAGAGAGAGAGAGAGAGAGAGAGAGAGAGAGAGACAGAGAAACAGAGAGAAACAGAGAGAGAAAGAGAGAGAAACAGAGAGAGAGAGAGAGAAGGGGAGAGAGAGAGACAGAGAAACAGAGAGAGAGAGAACAAACAACATATAGATGATCAATTACAAATCAGAGAATCAACTATTAAAGACTACCAGAACCTACTGGATTCTCCAATTACATTGAATGAACTACAGGACAAAATACAAACCCTCCAACTCAAAAATGCCTTTGGTGTTGAAATGATAGAATATAACGACCTCAAATTCCAATTGGCTATACTTAAAACTTGTTAGGGAGGATGTTCCGTTGTGGGGATCAAATCAGCGGATATTTTAGAGCGTCACTGATCGTTTTTCGTTAAAATTCAAACTTTCATGAAAACACACAAACAAGGTATTGAATTAAAGCTACACTCGTTGTGAATCTAGCCACCGAGTCAGATTTGTAAAATGCTTTTCGCGAAAGCATGAGAAGCTATTATCTGATAGCATGTAACACCCCAAAAGACCCGTAGAGGATGTAAACA
>NC_056438.1:5741157-5753657 GCF_018296145.1 Oncorhynchus tshawytscha | reverse complement strand
CTTTTTCCCTTTATTTAGATTACAACGGCTCACTTTCAGTCATTTGAAAAGGAAACAATTTCACGCCCAATTTTTCAGTTTTTGATTTGTTAAAAAAGTTTGAAATATCCAATAAATGTCATTCCACTTCATGATTGTGTCCCACTTGTTGTTGATTCTTCACAAAAAAATACAGTTTTATATATTTATGTTTGAAGCCTGAAATGTGGCAAAAGGTCGCAAAGTTCAAGGGGGCCGAATACTTTCGCAAGTGTACTTTCGCACTGTAGATTGACAGCAGTGCCATACAGATTGACAGCAGTGCCATACAGATTGACAGCAGTGCCATACAGATTGACAGCAGTGCCATACAGATTGACAGCCGTGCCATACAGATTGACAGCAGTGCCATACAGATTGACAGCAGTGCCATACAGATTGACAGATTGACAGTGCCATACAGATTGACAGCAGTGCCATACAGATTGACAGCCGTGCCATACAGATTGACAGCCGTGCCATACAGATTGACAGCAGTGCCATACAGATTGACAGCCGTGCCATACAGATTGACAGCAGTGCCATACAGATTGACAGCAGTGCCATACAGATTGACAGCAGTGCCATACAGATTGACAGCAGTGCCATACAGATTGACAGCAGTGCCATACAGATTGACAGCCGTGCCATACAGATTGACAGCCGTGCCATACAGATTGACAGCCGTGCCATACAGATTGACAGCCGTGCCATACAGATTGACAGCCGTGCCAAATAGATTGGAAGAGATTTTTGACATACCAATTCCATGGCCCATGGTTCATGAACTGATACATAAAACAACACCAGATTCAAAACTTAGAATTTTTCAATTTAAATTATAATACAAAATTCTTGCAACCAATAGAATGTTATATATATATATATATATATATATATATATATTTATATATATGGGGGATACAAGCATCCCAGCTCTGCAGATTTTGCTGCGAAGAGACAGAATCGTTTGATCATTTGTTTTGGTACTGTCCATGCCTGTTTTTGGTAACTGCTCCAGGAAGGGCTGAAGAATTAAAACATTCACCTGGATATAACTCTGCAGATCTGAAAAGGTTTTGACCTCTTGCCTGCCTGACCATTCAGCCTGCCTGACCATTCAGCCTGCCTGACCATTCAGCCTGCCTGACCATTCAGCCTGCCTGACCATTCAGCCTGCCTGACACTAAACCTGCCTGCCTGACCATTCAGCCTGCCTGACCATTCAGCCTGCCTGACCATTCAGCCTGCCTGACCATTCAGCCTGCCTGACACTAAACCTGCCTGCCTGACCATTCAGCCTGCCTGACCATTCAGCCTGCCTGACCATTCAGCCTGCCTGACCATTCAGCCTGCCTGACCATTCAGCCTGCCTGACACTAAACCTGCCTGCCTGACCATTCAGCCTGCCTGACCATTCAGCCTGCCTGACCATTCAGCCTGCCTGACCATTCAGCCTGCCTGACCATTCAGCCTGCCTGACACTAAACCTGCCTGCCTGACCATTCAGCCTGCCTGACCATTCAGCCTGCCTGACACTAAACCTGCCTGCCTGACCATTCAGCCTGCCTGACCATTCAGCCTGCCTGACACTAAACCTGCCTGCCTGACCATTCAGCCTGCCTGACCATTCAGCCTGCCTGACCATTCAGCCTGCCTGACACTAAACCTGCCTGCCTGACCATTCAGCCTGCCTGACCATTCAGCCTGCCTGACACTAAACCTGCCTGCCTGACCATTCTGCCTGCCTGACACTAAACCTGCCTGCCTGACCAGATTGACAGCCGTGCCAAATAGATTGGAAGAGATTTTTGACATACCAATTCCATGGCCCATTCAGCCTGCCTGACCATTCAGCCTGCCTGACCATTCAGCCTGCCTGACACTAAACCTGCCTGCCTGACCATTCAGCCTGCCTGACCATTCAGCCTGCCTGACCATTCAGCCTGCCTGACCATTCAGCCTGCCTGACCATTCAGCCTGCCTGACACTAAACCTTAAAACATTCAGCCTGCCTGACCATTCAGCCTGCCTGACAGAAACCTGCCTGCCTGACCATTCAGCCTGCCTTTCAGCCTGACACTAAACCTGCCTGCCTGACCATTCAGCCTGCCTGACCATTCAGCCTGCCTGACCATTCCATTCAGCCTGCCTGACACTAAACCTGCCTGCCTGACCATTCAGCCTGCCTGACCATTCAGCCTGCCTGACCATTCAGCCTGCCTGACCATTGCCTGACCATTCAGCCTGCCTGACCATTCAGCCTGCCTGACATAAACCTGCCTGCCTGACCATTCAGCCTGCCTGACCATTCAGCCTGCCTGACCATTCAGCCTGCCTGACCATTCAGCCTGCCTGACCATTCAGCCTGCCTGACACTAAACCTGCCTGCCTGACCATTCAGCCTGCCTGACCATTCAGCCTGCCTGACCATTCAGCCTGCCTGACACTAAACCTGCCTGCCTGACCATTCAGCCTGCCTGACCATTCAGCCTGCCTGACACTAAACCTGCCTGCCTGACCATTCAGCCTGCCTGACCATTCAGCCTGCCTGACACTAAACCTGCCTGCCTGACCATTCAGCCTGCCTGACCATTCAGCCTGCCTGACACTAAACCTGCCTGCCTGACCATTCAGCCTGCCTGACCATTCAGCCTGCCTGACACTAAACCTGCCTGCCTGACCATTCAGCCTGCCTGACCATTCAGCCTGCCTGACCATTCAGCCTGCCTGACACTAAACCTGCCTGCCTGACCATTCAGCCTGCCTGACCATTCAGCCTGCCTGACCATTCAGCCTGCCTGACACTAAACCTGCCTGCCTGACCATTCTGCCTGCCTGACCATTCAGCCTACCTGACCATTCAGCCTGCCTGACACTAAACCTGCCTGCCTGACCATTCAGCCAACTAAACATCTTGCCAAGCAGCTGTGGAAAAAGTGATGACATTGTCACACATATAGACAACACACAGATGTAGTGAAAGACACTCTCTTAAAAGGTCTCTCTCTCTCTCTATCTCTCTGTCTCTCTCTGTCTCTCTGTCTCTCTCTCTGTCTCTCTCTCTCTCTCTCTCTCTCTCTCTCTCTCTCTCTCTCTTTCTCTTTCTCTCTCTCGCTCTCTCTGTCTCTCTGTGTCTCTCTATCTATCTATCTATCTATCTATCTATCTATCTATCTATCTATCTATCTATCTATCTATCTATCTATCTATCTATCTATCTATCTATCTATCTATCTATCTATCTATCTATCTATCTATCTATCTATCTATCTATCTATCTATCTATCTATCTATCTATCTATCTATCTATCTATCTATCTATCTATCTATCTATCTATCTATCTATCTATCTATCTAACCGGTGACCGAACTATGGCCGGGGCTGTTGCTAGGTAGCAGTATGCTAATTAGCAGTTGATCTCTGGGTTGTGATAAAGTGTCACAGCCTGCTCCTCCTTAACATAACCTCATCCCCTCTTCTCTGTCTTTTTCTCTCTCTCTATCACTCCCTCTCCTTATCCACCCATCTCTCTCTCTCTCTCTCCCTCTCTCTCTCTCTCTCTCTCTCTCTCTCTCTCTCTCTCTCTCTCTCTCTCTCTCTCTCTCTCTATCTATCCTTTCAAAAAGGGAACTCCCTCCTAGAAACGTATCTGGTCTGCTGTTCCCACATGCTTCAAGAGGGCCACCATTGTTCCTGTTCCCAAGAAAGCTAAGGTAACTGAGCTAAACGACTACCGCCCCGTAGCACTCACTTCCGTCATCATGAAGTGCTTTGAGAGACTAGTCAAGGACCATATCACCTCCACCCTACCTGACACCCTAGACCCACTCCAATTTGCTTACCGCCCCAATAGGTCCACAGACGACGCAATCTCAACCACACTGCCCTAACCCATCTGGACAAGAGGAATACCTATTTGAGAATGCTGTTCATCGACTACAGCTCAGCATTTAATACCATAGTACCCTCCAAACTCGTCATCAAGCTCGAGACCCTGGGTCTCAACCCCGCCCTGTGCAACTGGGTACTGGACTTCCTGACGGGCCGCCCCAGGTGGTGAGGGTAGATAACAACATCTCCACCCCGCTGATCCTCAACACTGGGGCCCCACAAGGGTGTGTTCTGAGCCCTCTCCTGTACTCCCTGTTTACCCACGACTGCGTGGCCACGCACGCCTCCAACTCAATCATCAAGTTTGCGAACGACAATACGGTGGTAGGCTTGATTACCAACAATGATGAGACGGCCTACAGGGAGGAGGTGAGGGCCCTCGGAGTGTGGTGTCAGGAAAATAACCTCACACTCAACGTCAACAAAACTAAGGAGATGATTGTGGACTTCAGGAAACAGCAGAGGGAGCACCCCCCTATCCACATCGACGGGACAGTAGTGGAGAGGGTAGTAAGTTTTAAGTTCCTCAGCGTACACATCACAGACAAACTGAATTGGTCCACTCACACAGACAGCATCGTGAGGAAGGCGCAGCAGCGACTCTTCAACCTCAGGAGGCTGAAGAAATTCGGCTTGTCACCAAAAGCACTCAAACTTCTACAGATGCACAATCGAGAGCATCCTGTCGGGCTGTATCACCGCCTGGTATGGTAACTGCTCCGCAGTTGTAAGGCTCTCCAGAGGGTAGTGAGGTCTGCACAACGCATCACCGGGGGCAAACTACCTGTCCTCCAGGACACCTACACCACCCGATGTCACAGGAAAGCCATAAAGGTCATCAAGGACAACAACCACCCGAGGTCAGTACAGGTGCATCAAAGCTGGGACCGAGAGACTGAAAAACAGCTTCTATCTCAAGGCCATCAGACTGTTAAACAGCCACCACTAACATTGAGTGGCTGCTGCCAACACACTGTCAATGACACTGACTCTACTCCAGCCACTTTAATCATGGGAATTGATGGAAATTGATGTAATAAATGTATCACTAGCCACTTTAACTATGCCACTTGGTTTACATACTCATCTCATATGTATATACTGTACTCTATATCATCTACTGCATCTTGCCATCTTGATGTAATACATGTATCACTAGACACTTTAAACTATGCCACTTTGTTTACATACCCTACATTACTCATCTCATATGTATATACTGTACTCGATACCATCTACTGCATCTTGCCTATGCCGTTCTGTACCATCACTCATTCATATATCTTTATGTACATATTCTTTATCCCTTTACACTTGTGTGTATAAGGTAGTAGTTGTGGAATTGTTAGGTTAGATTACTCATTGGTTATTACTGCATTGTCGGAACTAGAAGCACAAGCATTTCGCTACACTCGCATTAACATCTGCTAACCATGTGTACGTGACAAATACAATTTGATTTGATTTGTTTGATAAGATGTAACGTTAGCTAGCTTGCTATCGATAATGTTTAAACTCAAACTGGCTAACTAAAAAGGATCTCTATGCTAGCTAACGTTAGCTAGCTAACTAGCCAATTAATTTAAACTTAAGACAAAGATATTGATAACTAACCCAGGTTTGCAAGTTAGGTAGCTAGCTATTTCTATGAGAACAGACAGGTTGTTTGGGTTAGTACTGGCTCTCGATAACTCTCAGACCCTGGCGGCATTCTGTCTTTACTGTGATGGTGCTGAGAGTCATGATCAAGGGCTGTTAGAACTAATTAACTAGTATTCGGGGGCTTCGTCTGCTACTAGTGCTAAAAACAACAGGCTATTGACCAATTCAAAGCTTCCTCCTGGAGGTCAGTAGGCTATTAACCGATTCAAAGCTTCCCACTGGAGGTCAGTAGGCTATTAACCGATTCAAAGCTTCCCACCGGAGGTCAGTAGCTATTAACCGATTCAAAGCTTCCTCCTGGAGGTCAGTAGCTATTAACTGATTCAAAGCTTCCTCCTGGAGGTCAGTAGCTATTAACTGATTCAAAGCTTCCCACTGGAGGTCAGTAGCTATTAACTGATTCAAAGCTTCCCACTGGAGGTCAGTAGGCTATTAACCGATTCAAAGCTTCCTCCTGGAGGTCAGTAGCTATTAACTGATTCAAAGCTTCCTCCTGGAGGTCAGTAGCTATTAACTGATTCAAAGCTTCCCACTGGAGGTCAGTAGGCTATTAACCGATTCAAAGCTTCCCACTGGAGGTCAGTAGGCTATTAACCGATTCAAAGCTTCCCACTGGAGGTCAGTAGGCTATTAACCGATTCAAAGCTTCCTCCTGGAGGTCAGTAGCTATTAACCGATTCAAAGCTTCCCACTGGAGGTCAGTAGCTTATTGACCGATTCAAAGCTTCCCACTGGAGGTCAGTAGCTTATGACTGATTCAAAGCTTCCCACTGGAGGTCAGTAGGCTATTAACCGATTCAAAGCTTCCTCCTGGAGGTCAGTAGCTATTAACCGAT
Organism: Oncorhynchus tshawytscha; assembly: GCF_018296145.1. NCBI lineage: Eukaryota > Metazoa > Chordata > Actinopteri > Salmoniformes > Salmonidae > Oncorhynchus > Oncorhynchus tshawytscha. The sequence goes on along the minus strand of NC_056438.1, from coordinate 5,747,246 downwards.
TCAAAGCTTCCCACTGGAGGTCAGTAGCTTATTGACCGATTCAAAGCTTCCCACTGGAGGTCAGTAACTTATGACTGATTCAAAGGGGTGGGGGGGGTGGGGGGGGGGACATAACCTGGGCATCTAAAGCTAATTTCATCTAAAGCTAACTAAAACACATCTTGTTCAACCAAGAGTAGTCTTTTCTTTTGACCAATTGTCAATTGGTCGACATTTTTAAACTTGTATTTTTCCATATTTAGACATTCCCTAAGTGTTTTAATAAAATCACCTACGGAATGTGTCTGATGCTTTAAACAGGCTATTTTATTTAAATAATTAAGACAAATGACTCAAGAGGGAGCCAGAGATCAAGATAGCCTAACCACAAATGACTCAAGAGGGAGCCAGAGATCAAGATAGCCTAACCAGAAGGACAAACAACTCTTCCCGACCCTCCTTCTCCCTGAAGTTGCCGGTAATAGGCTACTGTCTACCCCAGCGGTCTGCAACCTGGCTACCCTAGCGGTCTGCAACCTGGCTACCCCAGCGGTCTGCAACCTGGCTACCCCAACGGTCTGCAACCTGGCTACCCCAGCCAAGCTGGCTACCCCAGCGGTCTGCAACCTGGCTACCCCAACGGTCTGCAACCTGGCTACCCCAGCGGTCTGCAACCTGTCTACCCCTCCAACCTGGCTACCCCAGCGGTCTGCAACCTGGCTACCCCAACGGTCTGCAACCTGTCTACCCCCTCCAACCTGTCTACACCAGCTCTGCAACCTGCTACCCCAGCGGTCTGCAACCTGTCTACCCAACCTGTCTGGTCTACACCAGCGGTCTGCAACCTGTCTACCCCTCCAACCTGTCTACCCCAGCGGTCTGCAACCTGGCTACCCCAACGGTCTGCAACCTGTCTACCCCTCCAACCTGTCTACCCCAGCGGTCTGCAACCTGTCTACCCCAGCGGTCTGCAACCTGGCTACCCCAGCGGTCTGCAACCTGTCTACCCCTCCAACCTGTCTACCCCTGCAACCTGTCTACCCCTCCAACCTGTCTACCCCTGCAACCTGGCTACCCCAGCGGTCTGCAACCTGTCTACCCCAGCGGTCTGCAACCTGTCTACCCCAGCAGTCTGCAACCTGTCTACCCCAACCTGTCTACCCCTGCAACCTGTCTACCCCTCCAACCTGCACCCCTCCAACCTGTCTACCCCTGCAACCTGTCTACCCCTGCAACCTGTCTACACCAGTCTGCAACCTGGCTACCCCAGCGGTCTGCAACCTGTCTACCCCAGCGGTCTGCAACCTGGCTACCCCAGTGGTCTGCAACCTGTCTACCCCTGCAACCTGTCTACCCCAGCGGTCTGCAACCTGGCTACCCCAGCGGTCTGCAACCTGTCTACCCCAGCGGTCTGCAACCTGTCTACCCCAGCGGTCTGCAACCTTTTCCATTTGGAGCGCCAATTTTTTGTATAATTTCTACCAATCTGCGTGCCAATTATGATTTTCATATGGACGTTTTCATTTATAATAGTCTTTTGTATCTCAAAATCATTGACTTGATCTACTTTCTAAATCTAAATTAACAGTATTGAATTATTAATTGAACAAATCTAAAAGTAACTTTTATTGCCAACTATGTAAAAATAGCCACAACACAACACGCAAATAGAAAATATAATGATAAAAATTAATATTCTAAAAATCACATTGGCTACACATGGCCTGTCAGCAACAAAGTTGAAACATTGTATCACCTATCAAATGGGTAGCCCAGAGACTGGCACTAGCAAACTTGAAACATTGTATCAACTATCAAATGGGTAGCCCAGAGACTGGCACTAGCAAACTTGAAACATTGTATCAACTATCAAATGGGTAGCCCAGAGACTGGCACTAGCAAACTTGAAACATTGTATCAAATATTCTGGGCACTCAGAGTTTCCCTTACCAGTGAACTCGGGCCAGACACAGCTGTAGGATATATCTGCAAGGGATACGAAGTAATCAGGTATTTTATGACGTTTCCACTGCATCAGAGCATTACATTTTTCACTTTCAATGATGGGTGGTTACCGAAAGGGAGAGTGCTGGACATATTGTTAAAATACTTTGAGTAACTATTGTCATTCTCAATTGATTCTAAAAACAGACTTTGTTCACTTGCTGTTTTAGGTGAAGAAAAATGACTTTGAGAAACTCCAAGACGATCAGAAATACTATCAGACATCCCCAATTGGGCACATTTATAGGCCTACATTTATGTTATATACATGATCAGGTGGGCGTCCTTACTCAACATTGACAGGAGCGTTTCAAACAAAAGACGATGAATAAATTGAGAAAAGTAGTCAAAGTAATGAAATAGAAACACAAAATATGTTTCTCATCAAATGTTGCATCGGTTGTGAGTTCTGTAAAACACACGTCCCCTCCGACAATGAGAACGGTAAATGACTGAAATAATAATATATTCAATGCATTAACAGGAATTCCCGTAACAAAACAAAACAGTGCAGATGACAAATTGTGTGAAAGAACGGCAAATGTAGACTACTACTGGTGATATATGTAAAAGGGGAAATAGACAAAGCAATGAACGTCCACAAAATGGCGGGAAAGATGTGCCTTGTTCGTCTGAGCCACAATCCCCATATTCTTGGCCCGAGCTCCGTAGCCTGGTCTTCCCTGGCTGTCTGACCCTGCAGGGACACCGTCTGATCCTGCTAAGACATGATGACCATAGTGTCGTTTACTGACTGTGTCACCATGACAGCGAAGCCCGTAGGAACTGTTTATACTGTGTCCGTGTGTAAAAAGTATGGAATTAGGAAACGGACAGATCAATAACGTCACATTGATATACAGATTTTAATAAAAACTCACATTGCGCTGTCAAAACAAAAAAACGTCTGAATATCTTCAATCGTTTGGCTGCTGGTTTCATCTTTTGATTCATGTTTAGTGTAATTGAGGCAAACATAATAGCCTAGCGTTAGCCAACTTTTGGCTAGATCTAATGACACACTACACGACCAAAAGTATGTGGACACCTGCTCGTTCAACATCTCATGGCATTAATATGGAGTTGGTCCCCCCCCCTTTTCTGCTATAACAGCCTCCACTCTACTAGGAAGGCTTTCCACTAGATGTTGGAACATTTCTGTGGGGACTTGCTTCCATTCAGCAACAAGAGCATTAGTGAGGTCGGGCACTGACGTTGGATGATTAGGCCTGTCTTGCAGGTCAGGGCTCTGTGCAGGCCAGTCAAGTTCTTCCACACCAATCTTTTAAAAAAAAATTCTGTATGGACCTCGCTTTTGTGCAGAGGGGCATTGTCATGCTTAAACAGGAAAGGGCCTCCCCCAAACTGTTGCCACAAAGTTGCCACAAAGTTGGAAGCACAGAATCATCTAGAATGTCTTTGTATGCTGTAGCGTCAGCTAGCTATTTAATTGTCTTCAGACAGAACTTCAGTCAAGAGGTGGTAAAACATTAGCTAACGTAGCATATTATAATATAATAATATAATAATATATATATATAATTATATATAATAAATATATATATTAGTTACACTACTAGCTCAGTACTGGGAATAAAACCTTTTCAAAATTGTTTAAAGTAAAATAGCTGTTACCTTGCCAGCTACAAAAGTCAAATAAAGAGTAGCTAGTTTCTGTTCTGCTTGCTTTTAGAACCCGGAGAAAAAGTAATAATAATAATAGCTATTGCTTCACCGCTCTGTGGTGTCTGCTTGGTCTTAAATCCAGCCGACTGAAACCACCTACAGCCTAGCCGACTGAAACCACCTACAGCCTAGCCGACTGAAACCACCTACAGTCTACAGCCTAGCCGACTGCACTGAGGAGTCTACATTGTCCTAAAACACACTGATGCCGCCTTTCTACAGAAGGTTCTACATGCAACCAAAAGGGTTATACCTGGAACCAAAAAATGGTTGTCCTATGGGGACTAACTCTTTTGGAACGCTTTTTTCTAAGAGTGTACCTGTGGTAGGACTCGACACAGAACTTTTTTGTAATTTGCTAGGTAAAGTGTAGGCATACAGTACTGTCTTTATGAGCAAATCAATAAGATAATTATTATTTACAGCAGAAAATGTTTTGTCTTTATAACACAAACACGCTTATACATTTTGTTTTTTGGGGGAGATGAATGTACATCTACACTGAAGCTGGCAAAAAAAAAAAAGCGCAATGTCCACATGTATTCTATACCTGAAGGGCATTCTGGGATTTGTTCCCCCGGGAAAGGTCTAACAGAGGACATAAGGTGAGACAAAACTAGCCAGTTATAGAATATTGTGTTGACAGCTGAGCTGACTGAAGACCGGACAGTTGTTGATATCGTTTCCACGTTAACATGTCTCTAAACACTGTGATAAATCTTTAAGTTGCCACTTTTACATCCTTAGACACTGATTCACTGATCTATGGTCAGTTTTACATTTCCTACCCTATTGGATAAGAAAATGATTTGAGAGAGAATTGCTGAAGGGCAGGGAAGATGGGCAGGGATTTTGTGTCCTAGCTTCAGGGGGAAGCTGGTTCCACCACTGGGGTGCCAGGACAGAGGAGAGCTTGTGGTGGGAGGGCCGAGAGTCTGGAGGTGGGAGAACAGAGTGCTCGCGTTGGGGTGTAGGGTTTGAGCATAGCCTGAAGGTAGGGAGGGGCAGTTCTTTTTGCTGCTACGTAGGTACAGCAAGTTGCAGTAGTCCAGACAGGAGAGGACAAGTTCCTGAATTAGGACCTGCAGTGCTTCCTGTGTGGGGTAGTGTCATACTTCCTGTGTGGGGTAGTGTCATACTTCCTGTGTGGGGTAGTGTCGTCTTTCCTGTGTGGGGTAGTGTCGTACTTCCTGTGTGGGGTAGTATCGTACTTCCTGTGTGGGGTAGTATCGTACTTCCTGTGTGGGGTAGTGTCGTACTTCCTGTGTGGGGTCGTGTCGTACTTCCTGTGTGTGGTAGTGTCGTACTCCTGTGTGGGGTAGTGTCGTACTTCCTATGTGGGGTAGTGTCGTACTTCCTGTGTGGGGTAGTATCGTACTTCCTGTGTGGGGTAGTGTCGTCTTTCCTGTGTGGGGTAGTGTCGTACTTCCTGTGTGGGGTAGTGTCATACTTCCTGTGTGGGGTAGTGTCGTACTTCCTGTGTGGGGTAGTGTCGTACTTCCTGTGTGGGGTAGTGTCGTACTTCCTGTGTGGGGTCGTGTCGTACCTCCTGTGTGTGGTAGTGTCGTACTCCTGTGTGGGGTAGTGTCGTACTTCCTATGTGGGGTAGTGTCGTACTTCCTGTGTGGGGTAGTGTCGTACTTCCTGTGTGGGGTAGTGTCGTACTTCCTGTGTGGGGTAGTGTCGTACTTCCTGTGTGGGGTAGTATTGTAGAGCATGAACCTGCAGGAGTGGGTCACTGCTTTGATGTTTGCAGAAAACGACAGGGTGTTGTTGTCCAGGGTCATGACAAGGTTCTTTGCACTCTGGGAGGGCGACACTGTGGAGTTGTCAACCGTGATGGTCTCTCTCTCTCTCTTTTCAGAATCCCTCCTCTCACTCTTTCCATCTCTCACTTTCTGCAGTAATGCATTCTTTCTGAATGATATACCTTCATTTTCTAACCCAACGCTAATGCTACGCTAACTCAATACATTTACATTTTGGGGATTAGCATGATGAAGTTGCCAGTTAGACACTAATCCACTGATGTAAGGTCAGTTTTACATTTCCATCCATATTAGATAAGACTAGGATTTGAAAGAGAATTGCTGATCCTGGATCTGTGCTTAGGAGGCAAACATTTAACCTCTCTGCTCTGACCACTAATGCTAAACTACTGTGTGTGAAAGCGTGTGTCCTGAGGATGCATTTATTGTAGCTGGGGATTTTAACAAAGTTAACCTAAGAACAATACTTCCTAAATTCTATCAGCATATTGAATGCGCGACACGAGCTGGCAGCATTCTGGATCATTGTTACTCTAACGTCCGCGACGCATACAAAGCCCTCCCTCGCCCTGTCTTCAGCAAATATGACCAAGACTCCATTTTGTTGTTCCCAGCCTCTAAACAGAAACTAAAACAGGAAACACCAGTGCT
>NC_056438.1:5713657-5736157 GCF_018296145.1 Oncorhynchus tshawytscha | reverse complement strand
TAGGTTCCTGTAGTTCTGCTGTCACTGTGGTTGAGTTTAGGTTCCTGTAGCTCTGCTGTCACTGTGGTTGAGTTTAGGTTCCTGTAGCTCTGCTGTCACTGTGGTTGAGTTTAGGTTCCTGTAGTTCTGCTGTCACTGTGGTTGAGTTTAGGTTCCTGTAGCTCTGCTGTCACTGTGGTTGAGTTTAGGTTCCTGTAGCTCTGCTGTCACTGTGGTTGAGTTTAGGTTCCTGTAGCTCTGCTGTCACTGTGGTTGAGTTTAGGTTCCTGTAGCTCTGCTGTCACTGTGGTTGAGTTTAGGTTCCTGTAGCTCTGCTGTCACTGTGGTTGAGTTTAGGTTCCTGTAGCTCTGCTGTCACTGTGGTTGAGTTTAGGTTCCTGTAGCTCTGCTGTCACTGTGGTTGAGTTTAGGTTCCTGTAGCTCTGCTGTCACTGTGGTTGAGTTTAGGTTCCTGTAGCTCTGCTGTCACTGTGGTTGAGTTTAGGTTCCTGTAGCTCTGCTGTCACTGTGGTTGAGTTTAGGTTCCTGTAGCTCTGCTGTCACTGTGGTTGAGTTTAGGTTCCTGTAGCTCTGCTGTCACTGTGGTTGAGTTTAGGTTCCTGTAGCTCTGCTGTCACTGTGGTTGAGTTTAGGTTCCTGTAGCTCTGCTGTCACTGTGGTTGAGTTTAGGTTCCTGTAGCTCTGCTGTCACTGTGGTTGAGTTTAGGTTCCTGTAGCTCTGCTGTCACTGTGGTTGAGTTTAGGTTCCTGTAGCTCTGCTGTCACTGTGGTTGAGTTTAGGTTCCTGTAGCTCTGCTGTCACTGTGGTTGAGTTTAGGTTCCTGTAGCTCTGCTGTCACTGTGGTTGAGTTTAGGTTCCTGTAGCTCTGCTGTCACTGTGGTTGAGTTTAGGTTCCTGTGGCTGTCACTGTGGTTGAGTTTAGGTTCCTGTAGCTCTGCTGTCACTGTGGTTGAGTTTAGGTTCCTGTAGCTCTGCTGTCACTGTGGTTGAGTTTAGGTTCCTGTAGCTCTGCTGTCACTGTGGTTGAGTTTAGGTTCCTGTAGCTCTGCTGTCACTGTGGTTGAGTTTAGGTTCCTGTAGCTCTGCTGTCACTGTGGTTGAGTTTAGGTTCCTGTGGTTGAGCCTGCTGTCACTGTGGTTGAGTTTAGGTTCCTGTAGCTCTGCTGTCACTGTGGTTGAGTTTAGGTTCCTGTAGCTCTGCTGTCACTGTGGTTGAGTTTAGGTTCCTGTAGCTCTGCTGTCACTGTGGTTGAGTTTAGGTTCCTGTAGCTCTGCTGTCACTGTGGTTGAGTTTAGGTTCCTGTAGCTCTGCTGTCACTGTGGTTGAGTTTAGGTTCCTGTAGTTCTGGGCCCAAATCTCTGTAGTTCAGGAGAAAAACTTTTACTGACGATTTTCCTCAATTTCTTTCCTGTTCTCTATTACTAATCAGACTCCACCCTCTACAGCAACTCCAGTCCTCTAGTCCCCCAACAGCCCAACTCCAGTCCTCTAGTCCCCCAACAGCCCAACTCCAGTCCTCTAGTCCCCCAACAGCCCAACTCCAGTCCTCTAGTCCCCCAACAGGCCAACTCCAGTCCTCCAATCCCCCATGGGGTGGCGGGTAGGAGCATTGGACCAGTAACCAAAATGTTGCTGGATCGAATCCCCGAGCTGACAAGGTAAAACTCTGTCATTCTGAACCTGAGCAAGGCAGTTAACCCACTCTTCCTCGAGCACCGAAGATGTGGATGTCGATCAAACACAGAAATATTTGTCACTATCACTTTCTCTCTCTCTTTTATGCCCGTTTAATCATCTCTTATCTTTTATATCTCTCTATTTTCAGCTCTGCCCCATCTCTCTCTCTCTCTCTTTTTCTCTGTCTTTCAATTCAATTCAATTTAAGGGGCTTTATTGTTATGGGAAACATGTTTACATTGCCAAAGCAAGTGAAGTAGATAATAAACAAAAGGGAAATAAACAAAAATGAACAGTAAACATTACACTCACAAAACTTCCTAAAGAACAAACACATTTCAAATGGCATATTATGTCTATATTTGTAGCGATGTACAAATAGTGAAATATGTTGAAGAGGGTGGGGCTTAAGCTGCATCCCTGTCTCACGCCACGGCCCTTTGGAAAGAAACGTGTGTTTTTTTGCTCAATTCAACACTTGTTGTTTGTGTACATTGATTTTATAATGTCCTATGTTTTACCCCCATCACCACTTTCCATCAATTTGTATAGCAGACCCTCATCCTAAATTGGGTCGAAAGCTTTTTGAAATCAACAAAGCTTGAGAAGATATTGCCTTTGTGTTTTTGTTGTCAGTTAGGGTGTGCAGGGTGAATATGTGGTATGTCGCATGGTAATTTGGTATAAAGCCAATTTGACATTTGCTCAGTACAATGTTTTCGCTGAGGAAATGTACGTGTGTGTGTGTGTGTGTGTGTGTGTGTCTCTGTGTCTGTGTGTGTTTCTGTGGATATGTGTGTATGTCTGTGTGTCTCTGTGTGTGTGTGTGTGTGTGTGTGTGTGTGTGTGTGTGTGTGTGTGTGTCCTCAGCCCCCGGCTAGTTTCCAGCTTCTTTCCTCGGCAGAGCAGAGCGAAGAGAGCTAGAAAGAAAAATAGATAAAGCTGATGTCGGAAGTTTACATACACTTAGGTTGGAGTTAAAACTCGTTTTTTCAACCACTCCACACATTTCTTGTTAACAAACTATAGTTTTGGCAAGTCGGTTAGGACATCTACTTTGTGCATGACACAAGTAATTTTTCCAACAATTGTTTACAGACAGATTATTTCACTTATAATTGTAACGGTCTGAGTGTAGTGGGTGAGGAGTCAGGCGCAGGAAGCAGAGAGTTCAGGGGAGTGCTATTTTAATGCACTGATACAAACGCTGAACATAAGCCAACCCTCACAAAAACACAGGGCGTACTGAACAAACAAATGCCCCAAACAGGGGGACTTAAACCGTCCAGGGAAAACCCACAAAATGGGAAAACACAAAACCCAATAGACGTGCACATAAGTACACCAAACAGACGATCACAATAATTAATCCCGCACAAGGAACCCTGCGGGCCGGCTGACTAATAAAGCCTACTACCTAACTCAAAATAGGTGCACACAATCAACACATAAGGAGGGGGAGGAAATAATCAGTAGCAGCTAGTAGGCCGGCGATGACGACCGCCGAGCGCCACCCGAACGGGAAGGGGAGTGTCCTTCGGTCGGAGTCGTGACAATAATTCACTGTATCACAATTCCAGTGGGTCAGAAGTTTTCATACACTAAGTTGACTGTGCCTTTAAACAGCTTGGAAAATTCCAGAAAATTATGACATGGCATTAGACGATTCATTTGAGTCAATTGGAGGTGTACCTGTGGATGTATTTCAAGGCCTACCTTCAAACTCAGTGCCTCTTTGCTTGACATCATGGGAAAATCCAAATAAATCAGCCTCAGACCTCAGAAAAAATTGTAGACCTCCACAAGTCTGGTTCATCCTTGGGAGCAATTTCAAAATGCCTGAAGGTTCCACATTCATCTGTACAAACAATAGTACGCAAGTATAAACTCCATGGGACCACACAGCCGTCATACCGCTCAGGAAGGAGACGCGTTTTGTCTCCTAGAGATGAACGTACTTTGGTGTGAAAAGTGCAAATCAATCTCAGAACAACAGCAAAGGACCTTGTGAAGATGCTGGAGGAAACAGGTACAAAAGTATCTATATCCACAGTAAAACGAGTCCTATATCGACATAACCTGAAAGGCCGCTCAGCAAGGAAGAAGCCGCTGCTCCAAAATAGCCTTAAAAAAAGCCAGACTACGGTATGCAACTGCACATGGGGACAAAGTTTGTACTTTTTGGAGAAATGTCCTCTGGTCTGATAAAACAAAAATATAACTATTTGGTCATAATGACCATCATTATGTTTGGGGGAAAAGGGGGAGGCTTTGCAAGCTGAAGAACACCATCCCAACCGTGAAGCACGGGGGTGGCAGAATCATGGTGTAGGGGTGCTTTGCTGCAGGAGGGACTAGTGCACTTCACAAAATAGATGGCATCATGAGGGAGGAAAATGATGTGGATTATTATGTGGAAGCAACATCTCAAGACATCAGTCAGGAAGTTAAAGCTTGGTCGTTAAAGAATGGGTCTTCCAAATGTATAATGACCCCAAGCATACCTCCAAAGTTGTGGCAAAATGGCTTAATGACAACAAAATCAAGGTATTGGCGTGGCTATCACATAGTCCGAACCTAAATTCTATAGAAAATGTGTGGGCAGAACTGAAAAAACGTGTGCAAGCAAGGAGGCCTACAAACCTGACTCAGTTACACCAGCTCCGTCAGGAGGAATGGGCCAAAATTCACCCAACTTATTGTGGGAAGCTTGTGGAAGACTACCCAAAACATTTGACCCAAGTTAAACAACTTAAAGGCAATGCTACCCAATACTAATTGAGTGTATGTAAACTTCTGACCCACTGGGAATGTGATGAAAGAAATAAAAGCTGAAATAAATAATTCTCTCTACTATTATTCTGACATTTCACATTCTTAAAATAACGTGGTGATTCTAACTGACCTATGACAGGGAATTTTTACTGGGATTAAATGTCAGGAATTGTGAAAAACTGAGTTTAAATGTATTTGGCTAAGGTGTATGTAAACTTCTGACTTCAACTGTATGTTTCCCATGCCAGTAAAGCAGGGGAGAGAGAGGGAGGGAAGGAGAAGGAGGGGGGAGAGCGGGAGAGCGAGGGGAGAAAGGGAAGGGGGGAGATAGAGAGGGGGAGGAGGAGGGGAGCGAGGGAGAGGGAGGGAGAGAGGGGGAGGGAGGGGAGGAGGATTGGGAGAGGGGGAGAGAGGGAGGGAGGGGGAGAGAGGGAGAGAGAGGGAGAGGGAAGGGGAGGGGGGAGAGATGTGGAGGGGGAGGGAGGAAGAGGGGGAGAGAGGGAGAGGGTCTCTCTGTCTCTCTCTCTCTGTCTCTCTCTCTCTGTCTCTCTCTCTCTCTGTCTCTCTCTCTCTCTCTGTCTCTCTCCCTTTCTCTCTGTCCCTGTCTCTCTCTCTCTCTCTCTCTCTCTCTCTCTCTCGCTGTCTCTCTCTCTCTCAACAATAACAATAAGCATACAGTAGAGGACATGTGCACGTTGATTGGTCTGTCAGACACTGTCCCTCATCTTATGACAGACAGCAATGTAGTGCGCTGCCAACCTACAGCTCTCTGCAATGAACTCTCTCTCTCTCTCTCTCTCTCTCTCTCTCTCTCCCTCTCTCTCTCTCTCTCTCTGTCTCTCTCTCTCTCTCTCTCTCTCTCTCTCAATTCAATTCAAGGGCTTTATTGGCATGGGAAACATGTGTTAACATTGCCAAAGCAAGTGAGGTAGATAATATACAAAAGTGAAATAAACAATAAAAATGATATATTATAAAATTATAAATTATAAAATTATATATATATATATAGTGCTGTAACAATGTACACATGGTTAAAGTACACAAGGGAAAATAAATAAACATAAATATGGGTTGTATTTACAATGGTGTTTGTTCTTCACTGGTGGCCCTTTTCTTGTGGCAAGCATGAACTCTCTCCTCTCTTTTTTCTCATGAGTTCATACGGGAGTTGGGCGTACTGGTACATTAGAATCCTGAGGCATTATAAGTGTGTGTGTGCATGTGTGTGTGTGTGTGTGTATCTTGTGTACATGCGTGCATCTTCAGTGCTTTACAACACGACACATTTAGTTGAACTAAAACTACAAACCAAACTCTAAACTCCTGCTTTCTCCTCAACTCTTCCCCTACTTCACCATCTCTCTCTGTCTCTCTCTCTCTCTCTGTTTCTCTCTCTCTGTCTCTCTGTCTCTCTCTCTCTCTCTACCTCGCTCTCTGTCTCTCTCTTTCTCAATAATCCATCTCTTTTTGTCTCTTTCTTGTTCTTCCTTTCTCCCTCTATCTCTCCCTCTTACTTTATCTCTCTCTCCATCTCCCTCCATCGACATAAAACGCTCTGCTGATTATAAAAGAGCTGAAGGACTTAAGAGTTGGATCGATTCTCTTGTCAAGGCCCAGGGGAGACAAGAGGGTAAAGGAGGGATGGAGAGATTCAGGGACAGAGAGATGGAGGTGTTGTAATAAGGAGATAAGGGGGGATAAGGGGGTGTAGAAGGGAGAAGGTGGGGGGGACTGGGTTGATGAGGGGTTGATGAGGGGGAGAGTTGAGGGAGACAGCTATAGTGGGTGAGGAGGAGAGATAATGAGGAGGAGGGGAGAGGGAGACAGCTATAGTGGGTGAGGAGGAGAGATAATGAGGAGGAGGGGAGAGGGAGACAGCTATAGTGGGTGAGGAGGAGAGATAATGAGGAGGAGGGAGAGGGAGACAGCTATAGTGGGTGAGGAGGAGAGATAATGAGGAGGAGGGGAGAGGGAGACAGCTATAGTGGGTGAGGAGGAGAGACAATGAGGAGGAGGGGAGAGGGAGACAGCTATAGTGGGTGAGGAGGAGAGAAAATGAGGAGGAGGGGAGAGGGAGACAGCTATAGTGGGTGAGGAGGAGAGATAATGAGGAGGAGGGGAGAGGGAGACAGCTATAGTGGGTGAGGAGGAGAGACAATGAGGAGGAGGGGAGAGGGAGACAGCTATAGTGGGTGAGGAGGAGAGACAATGAGGAGGAGGAGAGAGGGAGACAGCTATAGTGGGTGGGAGGAGAGATAATGAGGAGGAGGGGAGAGGGAGACAGCTATAGTGGGTGAGGAGGAGAGACAATGAGGAGGAGGGGAGAGGGAGACAGCTATAGTGGGTGAGGAGGAGAGATAATGAGGAGGAGGGGAGAGGGAGACAGCTATAGTGGGTGAGGAGGAGAGACAATGAGGAGGAGGGGAGAGGGGGACAGCTATAGTGGGTGAGGAGGAGAGATAATGAGGAGGAGGGGAGAGGGAGACAGCTAAAGTGGTGAGGAGGAGAGACAATGAGGAGGAGGGGAGAGGGAGACAGCTATAGTGGGTGAGGAGGAGAGATAATGAGGAGGAGGGGAGAGGGAGACAGCTATAGTGGGTGAGGAGGAGAGATAATGAGGAGGAGGGGAGAGGGAGACAGCTATAGTGGGTGAGGAGGAGAGATAATGAGGAGGAGGGGAGAGGGAGACAGCTATAGTGGGTGAGGAGGAGAGATAATGAGGAGGAGGGGAGAGGGAGACAGCTATAGTGGGTGAGGAGGAGAGATAATGAGGAGGAGGGGAGAGGGAGACAGCTATAGTGGGTGAGGAGGAGAGATAATGAGGAGGAGGGGAGAGGGAGACAGCTATAGTGGGTGAGGAGGAGAGACAATGAGGAGGAGGGGAGAGGGAGACAGCTATAGTGGGTGAGGAGGAGAGACAATGAGGAGGAGGGGAGAGGGAGACAGCTATAGTGGGTGAGGAGGAGAGACAATGAGGAGGAGGGGAGAGGGAGACAGCTATAGTGGGTGAGGAGGAGAGATAATGAGGAGGAGGGGAGAGGGAGACAGCTATAGTGGGTGAGGAGGAGAGATAATGAGGAGGAGGGGAGAGCTATAGTGGGTGAGGAGGAGAGATAGAGGAGGAGGGGAGAGAGAGAGAGAGAGAGAGAGAGAGAGAGAGAGAGACAGAAAAGAGAGACAGAAGAGAGACAGAGAGAGAGAGAGAGAGAGAGAGAGAGAGAGACAGAGAGGAGAGAGAGAGAAGAGAGAGAGAGAAGACAAAGATAGCCGCGGGAGAGAGATGTGTAACATGAGAAATAACAGAGCAGGTACTGGAAGTGACAGATGGATGGCGGGAGGGACAGGGGAGAGAGAAAGAGAGAGAGAAGGAGTGTAGATGACTATTATATAAGTTTACTACCGTACAGATGATGTCACTAGCCACCTGACCCAGACAGACAGACACACAGTGTCTGGTTAGGATGGTAATGTGGCGTCTGTGTGTTTGTAAACATCTGCCCAGTGTTCCTTCCTGTTTCTCCTCCAACCAGATGTTAGTTAATCATTCTCTCTCTCTCTCTCTCTCTCTCTGTCTCTCTCTCTCTGTCTCTCTCTGTCTGTCTCTCTCTCTCTGTCTCTCTCTCTCTCTCTCTCTCTCTCTCTCTCTCTCTCTCTCTCTCTATCTCTCAGCTGTGCTTTGGCAAAGTGGGTGGGGTTATATCCTTCCTGTTTCTCCCTGTCCGGGGTGTCATCGGATGGGGCCACAGTGTCTCCTGACCCCTCCTGTCTCAGCCTCCAGTATTTATGCTGCAGTAGTTTATGTGTCGGGGGGCTAGGGTCAGTTTGTTATATCTGGAGTACTTCTCCTGTCTTATCCAGTGTCCTGTGTGAATTTAAATATGCTCTCTCTAATTCTCTCTTTCTTTCTCTCTCTCGGAGGACCTGAGCCCTAGGACCATGCCTCAGGCCTACCTGACATGATGACTCCTTGCTGTCCCCAGTCCACCTGGCCGTGCTGCTGCTCCAATTTCAACTGTTCTGCCTGTGATTATTATTATTTGACCATGCTGGTCATTTATGAACATTTGAACATCTTGGCCATGTTCTGTTATAATCTCCACCCGGCATAGCCAGAAGAGGACTGGCCACCCCTCATAGCCTGGTTCCTCTCTAGGTTTCTTCCTAGGTTTTGGCCTTTTTAGGGAGTTTTTCCTAGCCACCGTGCTTCAACAGGAGATAGAGCAGAAAAGGAACAGAGCACTAGAGGAGAGGATCAGACTGCTGGAGGAGAGGTTGAGGGGGATGGAGAAGAGGGTGAGGGGGATGGCGTGTGACAGAGAACAACCCACTAGAGAGGTGGCAACCCCCACAGAGAAGCCAGCAGAACAGCCCACCTCAGCACCCGACAAAAGTCTCGACACCACAGCAGAACAGTCCACACCAGACCCTGACCATAGAGTCGACATCACAGCAGAACAGTCCACCCAGACCCTGACCATGAGTCCATCACAGCAGAACAGTCCACACCAGACCCTGACCACAGCAGAACAGTCCACACCAGACCCTGACCATAGAGTCGACATCACAGCAGAACAGTCCACACCAGACCCTGACCATAGAGTCGACATCACAGAACAGACCCCAGACCCCGACCATAGAGTCCATCACAGCAGACCCTGACCATAGAGTCGACATCAGAGCAGCAGAAGACAGTCCATCACCAGACCCACCCCAGACCCTGACCATAGAGTCGACATCAGAGCAGAACAGTCCACCCCAGACCCCGACCATAGAGTCGACATCACAGCAGAACAGTCCACCCCAGACCCTGACCATAGAGTCGACATCACAGCAGAACAGTCCACCCCAGACCCTGACCATAGAGTCGACATCACAGCAGAACAGTCCACCCCAGACCCTGACCATAAGTCGACATCAGAGCAGAACAGTCCACCCCAGACCCACCATAGCGCAGAACAGTCTCACCCCCTCCAGAGCACCCCCACCCCAGACCCTGACCATAGAGTCAGCCACCCCCAGACCCTGACCATAGCCACAGCAGAACAGACAAATGAAGAACCCCAACCCCACCCCCTCTGAGCACCCCCTGTCAGCCACCCTGAGCCCTCCTGACAACCCCCACACCCACTGAGGACAAACACAAGACACAGATTGTTCTCCTTATGGACTCAAATGGGAAATATATACAAGAAAAACAACTTTTTCCCCAAACACCGTGTGTCTAAACTCTGGTGTCCAAACACCCAGCGCACCCTAGAACCTTCTGTCTGAGGACCAACTAGGGTCACCCAGCCAGATAATGATACACCCAGCACCCTAGACCTTCTGTCTGAGGACCAACTAGGTTCACCTAGGCACATGATAATACACCCAGAGCCCTAGACCTTCTGTCTGAGGACCAACTAGGTTCACCTAGCCACATGATAATACACCCAGAGCCCTAGACCTTCTGTCTGAGGACCAACTAGGTTCACCTAGCCACATAATAATACACACAGGCACAAACGACCTGAGAGCACAGCAGGAAAGGGTGGCCACAGCACTAAAGGGAGTGATTGAAAAGGCTTCTTCTACTTTCCCCAACGCACAACTGGTTATCTCCACCCTGCCACAATACAGCGGGGAAACGCAAGTATTTCCCGTGACTGTGCCTCAAAACCAAATGTTTTCCTGGCCCACCACTCCACCCTGGACTTGAACAGCCTCTATGACCAGGTCCACCTATACAAGGCAGCAGTGCCCACCACTCCACCCTGGACTTGAACAGCCTCTATGACCAGGTCCACCTATACAAGGCAGCAGTGCCCACCACTCCACCCTGGACTTGAACAGCCTCTATGACCAGATCCACCTCTACAAGGCAGCAGTGCCCACCTTTCCATACTTTAATGAAGACAGCTTCTCCATCCTGGAGGGGGAAATCAATCATTTCCAGGCCCAGGGACATGTACTAGACTGTAGCGATCTAAACGCCAGAACCTGACAAGAACCTGACACCCTCAGCACACAGGGGAACAAACACCTGCCTGCAGGTGACAGCATTCCCTCTCACATATGCCTCCCTAGGCACAACTATGACAACATAACCAACAAAAACGGGTCACAACTCCTGCAGCTCTGTCGCACGCTGGGTATGTACATAGTCAACGGTAGGCTTTGAGGGGACTCCTATGGTAGGTACACCTATAGCTCATCTCTTGGCAGTAGTACTGTAGACTACTTTATCACTGACCTCAACCCAGAGTCTCTCAGAGCGTTCACAGTCAGCCCACTGACACCTCTATCAGACCACAGCAAAATCACAGTCTACTTGAACAGAGCAATACTCAATCATGAGGCATCAAAGCCAAAGGAACTGAGTAACATTAAGAAATGCTAGATCTCAAATAGAAAACCGAAGAGAATTAACAACAATGACAAATGGTTTGATGAAGAATGCAAAAATCTAAGAAAGAAATTGAGAAACCTGTCCAACCAAAAACATAGAGACCCGGAAAACCTTCGCCTTCACTAAGGTGAATCACTAAAACAATACAGAAATACACTACGGAAAAAGAAGGAACAGCACGTCAGAAATCAGCTCAATGCAATTGAAGAATCCATAGACTAACCACTTCTGGGAAAATTGGAAAACACTAAACAAACAACAACACAAAGAATTATCTATTCAAAATGGAGATGTATGGGTAAACCACTTCTCCAATCTTTTTGGCTCTATAACAAAGAATAAAGAGCAAAAACATATACAGGATCAAATACAAATCTTAGAATCAACTATTAAAGACTACCAGAACCAACTGGATTCTCCAATTACCTTGAATGAGCCTACAGGACAAAATAAAAACCCTCCAACCCAAAAAGGCCTGTGGTGTTGATGGTATCCTCAATGAAATGATCAAATATACAGACAACAAATTCCAATTGGCTATACTTAAACTCTTTAACATCATCCTCAGCTCTGGCATCTTCCCCAATATTTGGAACCATAGACTGATCATCCCAATCCACAAAAGTGTAGACAAATTTGACCCCAATAACTACCGTGGAATATGCGTCAACAGCAACCTTGGGAAAATCCTCTGCATTATCATTAACAGAAGACTGGTACATGTCCTCAGTGAAAACAATGTACTGAGCAAATGTCAAATTGGCTTTTTACAGAATTATCGTACAACAGACCATGTATTCACCCTGCACACCCTAATTGACAAACAAACAAAACAAAACAAAGGCAAAGTCTTCTCATGCTTTGTTGATTTCAAAAAAGCTTTCGACTCAATTTGGCATGAGGGTCTGCTATACAAACTGATGGAAAGTGGTGTTGGGGGAAAAACATACAACATTATAAAATCCATGTACACAAACAATAAGTGTGTGGATAAAATTGGTTAAAATTGGCAAAAAACACACCAATTTCTTCCCACAGGGCCGTGGGGTGAGACAGGGATGCAGCTTAAGACCCACCCTCTTCAACATATATATCAACGAATAGGCGCAGGCACTAGAAAAGTCTGCAGCACCCGGCCTCACCCTACTAGAATCTGAAGTCAAATGTCTACTGTTTGCTGATGATCTGGTGCTTCTGTCACCAACCAAGGAGGGCCTACAGCAGCACCTAGATATTCTGCACAGATTCTGCCAGACCTGGGCCGTGACAGTAAATCTCAGTAAGACCAAAATAATGGTGTTCCAAAAAGGTCCAGTCGCCAGGACCACAAATACAAATTCCATCGAGACACCATTGCCCTAGAGCACACAACAAACTATACATACCTTGGCCTAAACATCAGCGCCACAGATAATTTCCACAAAGCTGTGAACGATCTAAGAGACAAGGCAAGAAGGGCATTCTATTCCATCAAAAGGAACATAAATTTCAACATACCAATTAGGATTTGGCTAAAAATACTTGAATCAGTCATAGAGCCCATTGCCCTTTATGGTTGTGAGGTCTGGGGTCCGCTCACCAACCAAGACTTCACAAAATGGGACAAACACCAAATTGAGACTCTGCATGCAGAATTCTGCAAAAATATCCTCTGTGTACAACGTAAAACACCAAATAATGCATGCAGAGCAGAATTAGGCCGATACCCACTAATTATCAAAATCCAGAAAAGAGCTGTTAGATTCTACAACCACCTAAAAGGAAGCGATTCACAAACCTTCCATAACAAAGCCATCACCTACAGAGAGATGAACCCGGAGAAGAGTCCCCTAAGCAAGCTGGTCCTGGGGCTCTGTTCACAAACACAAACACACCCCACAGAGCCCCAGGACAGCAGCACAATTAGACCCAATCAAATCATGAGAAAACAAAAAGATAATTACTTGACACATTGGAAAGAATTAACAAAAAAACAGAGCAAACTAGAATGCTATTTGGCCCTAAACAGAGAGGACACAGTGGCAGAATACCTGACCACTGTGACTGACCCAAACTTAAGGAAAGCTTTGACTATGTACAGACTCAGTGAGCATAGCCTTGCTATTGAGAAAGGCCGCCGTAGGCAGACATGGCTCTCAAGAGAAGACAGGCTATGTGCTCACTGCCCACAAAATTTGGTGGAAACTGAGCTGCACTTCCTAACCTCCTGCCCAATGTATGACCATATTAGAGAGACATATTTCCCTCAGATTACACAGATCCACAAAGAATTCGAAAACAAATCCAATTTTGAAAAACTCCCATATCTACTGGGTGAAATTCCACAGTGTGCCATCACAGCAGCAAGATTTGTGACCTGTTGCCACGAGAAAAGGGCAACCAGTGAAGAACAAACACCATTGTAAATACAACCCATATGTATGCTTATTTATTTTATCTTGTGTCCTTTAACCATTTGTACATTGTTAAAACACTGTATATATATATATATAATATGACATTTGTAATGTCTCTACTGTTTTGAAACTTCTGTATGTGTAATGTCTACTGTTAATTTTTGTTGTTTTTCACTTTATATATTCACTTTGTATGTTGTCTACCTCACTTGCTTTGGCAATGTTAACACATGTTTCCCATGCCAATAAAGCCCTTGAATTGAATTGAATTGAATTGAGAGACAGAGACACAGAGAGAAAGAGACAGAGAGAGAGAGAGAGAGAGAGAGACAGAGAGAGAGACAGAGAGAGAGAGAGACAGAGAGAGAGAGAGACAGAGAGAGAGAGACAGAGAGAGAGAGAGACAGACAGAGAGAGAGATACAGAGAGAGGATCTTAGGAGCAAACGGATGTTACCTAAAGGATCCTCTCCACTCAACACTCATCCCCCCATCTAACATCCATCAACTCCATCAACTCCTAAACCTTTAATCCCTCTCTTTCTCCTTCCTTTAATAATCCCTCCACTCCTGTCACATTCTTTCCATCTCAGTGTTCTCACCTCAGAACATTGCAGACAGTCCCTTCGTTCCTTCTCTCTCTCTCTCTCTCTGTCTCTCTGTGTGTGTCTCTCTCTCTCTCTGTGTGTCTCTGTGTATGTGTGTGTGTCTCTCTCTCTCTCTGTCTCTCTCTGTCTCTCTCTCTGTGTCTCTGTGTCTCTGTGTCTCTGTGTGTGTGTCTCTCTCTCTCAATTCAATGCAAAGGGCTTTATGAGTATAGTACCAAAGTAAGTGCCTCCT
Source organism: Oncorhynchus tshawytscha (assembly GCF_018296145.1). Taxonomy (NCBI): domain Eukaryota; kingdom Metazoa; phylum Chordata; class Actinopteri; order Salmoniformes; family Salmonidae; genus Oncorhynchus; species Oncorhynchus tshawytscha. Next base: position 5,722,077 of record NC_056438.1, on the reverse strand, counting down.
GAGCCTCCATCTTGAAGAAGTGTCATGTTATGTATACTGTTTGATAGTTGCGTAAGACTAGAAAGCATGCTTGAGTTTGTTGTCTTCCTGTATTGAACACAGATAGTCCCGTCTTCAGTTTGTTTGATTATTAAAAATACCTAAAGTTGTATTACAAATGTAGTTTGAAATGTTTTGGCAACGTTTACAGGTAACTTTTGAGATATTTTGTAGTCACGTTGCGCAAATTGGAAGCTATGTTTTTCTGGATCAAACGCGCCAAATAAATGGACATTTTGGATATATATGGACGGAATTAATCAAACAAAAGGACCATTTGTGATGTTTCTGGGACATATTGGAGTGCCAACAGAAGAAGATCTTCAAAGGTAAGGCATTAATAATATTTTATTTATTTTTATATTTTATTTCTGCGTTTTGTGTTGCGCCTGCAGAGTTGAAATATGCTACCCTCTTTGTTTACTGTTGTGCTATCATCAGATAATAGCATCTTATGCTTTCGCCGAAAAGCCTTTTTAAAATCTGACATGTTGGCTGGATTCACAACAAGTGTAGCTTTAATTTGGTGTCTTGCACGTGTGATTTAATGAAAATGTTAATTTTATAGTATTTTATTTGAATTTGGCGCTCTGCATTTTCACTGGCTATTGGCCAAGTGGGATGCCCTTCTATCCCAGAGAGGTTATTAACTAGTCCAACGCTCTAACCTTACGTTGCACTCCACGAGAAGCCTGTTTCGCGAATGCAGTTAGCCAAGGTAAGTTGCTAGCTAGCATTAAACTTATCTTAAAAAAACAATCAATCAATCAATCATAATCACTAGTTATAACTACACATGGTTGATGATATTACTAGTTTATCTAGCGTGTCCTGCGTTGCACATAATCGATGCGGTGGAATTCGCGAAAAAAGACTGTCGTTGCTCCAATGTGTATCTAACCATAAACACCAATGCCTTTCTTAAAGTCAATACACAAGTATATATTTTTAAACCTGCATATTTAGTTATTATTGCCTGCTAACATTAATTTCTTTTAACTAGGTAAATTGTGTCACTTCTCTTGCAACAGAGTCAGGGTATATGCAGCAGTTTGGGCCGCCTGGCTCATTGCGAACTGTGTGAAGACTATTTCTTCCTAACAAAGACAGCCAACTTCACCAAACGGGGGATGATTTAACAAAAACGCATTTTGCGAAAAAGCACAATCGTTGCATGACTGTAGCTAACCATAAACATCAATGCCTTTATTAAAATCAATACACAAAAGTATATATTTTTAAACCTGCATATTTAGTTAAAAGAAATCCAGGTTAGCAGGCAATATTAACCAGGTGAAATTGTGTCATTTCTCTTGCGTTCATTGCACGCATAGTCAGGGTATATGCAACAGTTTGGGCTGCCTGGCTCATTGTGAACTAATTTGCCAGAATTGTACGTAATTATGACATAACATTGAAGGTTGTGCAATGTAACAGGAATATTTAGAATTAGGGATGCCACCCGTTAGATAAAATACAGAACGGATCCGTATTTCACTGAAAAAATAAAAGTCTTGTTTTCGAGATGATAGTTTCCGGATTCAACCATATTAATGACCAAAGGCTCGTATTTCTGTGTGTTATTATGTAATAATTAAGTCTATGATTTGATATTTGATAGAGCAGTCTGACTGAGCGATGGTAGGCACCAGCAGGCTCGTACGCATTCATTCAAACAGCACTTTCGTGAGTTTTGCCAGCCGCTCTTCGCAATGCTTGAAGCATTGAGCTGTTTATGACTTCCAGCCTATCAACTCCCGAGAATTGGCTGGTGTAACCGATGTCAAATGGCTAGCTAGTTAGCGGGGTGCGCGCTAATAGCATTTCAAACGGTGACGTCACTCACTCTGAGACTTGGAGTAGTTGTTCCCCTTGCTCTGCAAGGGCCGCGGCTTTTGTGGAGCGATGGGTAACGATGCTTCAAGGGTGGCTGTTGTCGATGTGTTCCTGGTTCGAGCCCAGGTAGGGGCGAGGAGAGGGACAGAAGCTATACTGTTACAATAGTCAAAGATATATGAAATACAAATGGTATAGAGAGAAATAGTCCTATAATTCCTATAATAACTACAACCTAAAACTTCTTACCTGGGAATATTGAAGACTCATGTTAAAAGGAACCAGCAGCTTTCATATGTTCTCATGTTCTGAGCAAGGAACTTAAACGTTAGCTTTCTTACATGGCACATATTGCACTTTTACTTTCTTCTCCAACACTTTGTTTTTGCATTATTTAAAACAAGTTGAACATGTTTCATTATTTATTTGAGGCTAAATTGATTTTATTGATGTATTATGTTAAGTTAAAATAAGTGTTCATTCAGTATTGTTGTAATTGTCATTATTCCAAATACATTTAAAAAAATTGGCCGATTAATCGGTATCGGCTTTTTTTTGGTCCTTCAATATTCGGTATCGGCATTGAAAAATCATAATCGGTCGACCTCTAATCTGTACATAGTCAAAGCTTTCCTTAAGCTTGGGTCAGTCACAGTGGTCAGGTATTCTGTTATTCCAGATTATGATTCCTCACTTAAAACTTTCTCCAGCATTTAGTAGTTAGTGTCTCCTACCACTAAACCAGGGTTAAACATACAGTAGTTAGTGTCTCCTACCACTAAACCAGGGTTAAACATACAGTAGTTAGTGTCTCCTACCACTAAACCAGGGTTAAACATACAGTAGTTAGTGTCTCCTACCACTAAACCAGGGTTAAACGTACAGTAGTTACTGTCTCCTACCACTAAACCAGGGTTAAACGTACAGTAGTTACTGTCTCCTACCACTAAACCAGGGTTAAACATACGGTAGTTAGTGTCTCCTACCACTAAACCAGGGTTAAACGTACAGTAGTTAGTGTCTCCTACCACTAAACCAGGGTTAAACGTACAGTAGTTAGTGTCTCCTACCACTAAACCAGGGTTAAACATACAGTAGTTAGTGTCTCCTACCTCTTTGTGTTGGTACTTGATGGCCAGTTTGAGTTTGGCCAGGTCATGGCTGGTCTCTCTGGAGTCCAGTTCTTCACTGTCATCTCTGTGGTTCACCACACTGCTGAGACAGCTCTCATACAGCTCTTCTCCACCTGGAAGAGGAATAAACAGGTTATGAACACCACGCCTGGACAGCTCCAACAGGTCTTCTCCACCAAAGAGGAATAAACAGGTTATGACACCACGCTGCTGAGACAGCTCCTCATACTCCTGACGAAACTCATTCTCCACCTAGGAAGAGGAATAAACAGGTTATTAACACCACACTGCTGAGACAGCTCCTCATACTCCTGACGAAACTCATTCTCCACCTAGGAAGAGGAATAAACAGGTTATTAACACCACACTGCTGAGACAGCTCCTCATACTCCTGACGAAACTCATTCTCCACCTAGGAAGAGGAATAAACAGGTTATTAACACCACACTGCTGAGACAGCTCCTCATACTCCTGACGAAACTCATTCTCCACCTAGGAAGAGGAATAAACAGGTTATTAACACCACACTGCTGAGACAGCTCCTCATACTCCTGACGAAACTCATTCTCCACCTAGGAAGAGGAATAAACAGGTTATGAACACCACGCTGCTGAGACAGCTCCTCATACCCTGAAGAGGAATAAACAGAAACTCATTCTCCACCTAGGAAGAGGAATAAACAGGTTATGAACACCACGCTGCTGAGACAGCTCCTCATACTCCTGACAAAACTCATTCTCCACCTAGGAAGAGGAATAAACAGGTTATTAACACCACACTGCTGAGACAGCTCCTCATACTCCTGACGAAACTCATTCTCCACCTAGGAAGTGGAATAAACAGGTTATGAACACCACGCTGCTGAGACAGCTCCTCATACTCCTGATGAAACTTATTCTCCACCTAGGAAGAGGAATAAACAGGTTATTAACCTTTATAACCGTTTATAAACATGTTATGAACACCACGCTGCTGAGACAGTTATAACAGGTTAAACACTCTATTAAGATCTTATAATGCCTTTATGAAGGCTTTAAATGAATATTATGAAGTAACACAGTGGTCGTAACCACTTATGAAGGCTCTATAACCCTGTTTTAAACTGCTGGAGAAACAGACCTTGCTGAGCTCTTTGAGTTCCCAGCCCAGTCTGAAGGCCGTGAGGATGGGGTCTTCACTGGAGAGAGAGATGAGCGAGGGAGAGGCCAGCGCCTTATAGATGTTCAGACGAGACCTGGAGTGACGTAGGCTGTCCACCTACAGGGAGGAGACAGAGAGGAGAGGAGAGAGATGAGAGAGGGAGAGGCCTTATAGATGTTCAGACGAAACCTGGAGTGACGTAGGCTGTCCACCTACAGGGAGGAGACAGAGAGGAGAGGATGACGGTTCTGCTATGTTTGTTTGTTTGGTTAGTTAGTTAGTTAGTTAGTTAGTTAGTTAGTTCGTTATAGGTACATGTATATGTTAATACCCTGAAACTTCAAAGGAAACTCGACTTTCTTTATGTGTTTTGCTGGATGCATTTTGGGTAACAGATCGCGAGAGAAGCTCACCTCAGAACTGGAAACACACTGCACACAGTCACATCGTATCTGATGAGGTCTGGGGATGGCCACTTTCCTCTGCACCAGTAGTTTAATGATCTCGTAGTTGTTGGTGTGAGCTGCCAGGATGACTGGAGTTATGTCTGGAGTAAACTCTGAGAACTGACTGTCCATCATCAGAGAGGGGACCTGGAGAGGTAATGAACAGTAAGAAACTAGTTATTAACAGTCTATGAACAGCTTATAAACCCATTATGACTGAAGTTATGTCTGGAGTAAACAGGAAGTCACAATAATTACAGTGTTTCCTCTTCCATTTCACCACAATACTGATCTGACCAGTTTCAATACGCTGATCTGACCTGTTTCAATACGCTGATCTGACCTGTTTCAATACGCTGATCTGACCTGTTTCAATACGCAGAGACTATATCCCTGATCTGACCTGTTTCAATACGCAGAGACAATAACCCTGATCTGACCTGTTTCAATATGCAGAGACAATATCCCTGATCTGACCTGTTTCAATACGCAGAGACAATATCCCTGATCTGACCTGTTTCAATACGCAGAGACAATATCCCTGATCTGACCTGTTTCAATACGCAGAGACAATATACCTGATCTGACCTGTTTCAATACGCAGAGACAATATACCCGATCTGACCTGTTTCAGCATGCAGAGACAATATCCCTGATCTGACCTGTTTCAATATGCAGAGACAATATCCCTGATCTGACCTGATCCAATACGCAGAGACAATATCCCTAATCTGACCTGTTTCAATACGCAGAGACAATATCCCTGATCTGACCTGTTTCAATGGGTAGAGACAATAACCCTGATCTGACCTGTTTCAATACGCAGAGACAATATACCTGATCTGACCTGTTTCAATACGCAGAGACAATATCCCTGATCTGACCTGTTTCAATACGCAGAGACAATAACCCTGATCTGACCTGTTTCAATACGCAGAGACAATATCCCTGATCTGACCTGTTTCAATACGCAGAGACAATAACCCTGATCTGACCTGTTTCAATACGCAGAGACAATATACCTGATCTGACCTGTGCACGTAGCGATCTCTTGTTTTTAGGTAGGTCATACATAATATATCTCTCACACACCAATTCACCCTGAATCAAACTAAATGTTCTCCATTTGGGTCTATGATTAATCTCATCCACCCATTTTCTTTTCTTATTGAATCAACAGTTGCTTTTTAAAATCATATCAATGTCTCCCTTTATTTGGTTTTTCGTACAGATTTTCCAAGTCAACGTTGTCTCCCTTCATTTGTTTTTTTTCCGTACAGATGTTCAACGTTGTCTCGTAGATGTTGATGTGTGGAATTTCCTGAGGAAATCTTCAGACCACGCGTATCTCGATGGACACTGAGAGGGGGCACGGGTTGAGTTTAGAGCATGCGTACCTGGATGGACACCGAGACCGGGGGCACGGGTTGAGTTTAGAGCACGCGTACCTCGATGGACACCGAGAGGGTCACAGGTTTTTCGAGTTTTCCAAGTCAACGCGTCTCCCTTCATTTGTTTTTTTTCCGTCAGATGGACACCGAGAGGGTCAATTTCAGCTGAGTTTAGAGCACGCGTATCTCGATGGACACCGAGAGGGGGCACGGGTTGAGTTTAGAGCATGCGTACCTGGATGGACACCGAGACCGGGGGCACGGGTTGAGTTTAGAGCACGCGTACCTCGATGGGTACCAAGAGGGGGCACAGGTTGAGTTTAGAGCACGCGTACCTCGATGGACACCGAGAGGGGCACGGGTTGAGTTTAGAGCACAGAAACCTCAGTTTAAGCTAAGGTTGTAATGGTTGTTGAATTCCTAACCATACCACGTAGAGCAGTGGCTACACGGCTGGAAATGGTTCAACTCTTAGATGATCGATCCCGACAGAATAAGAGCAAATCTTAGATATTAATTACTAGTCTGCAGCTAGACATGATGTCAACCTGGGATGTGACGACCGACAACCGCCGAAACACCTATTCTATGAGAACATTTCTGAATGGTACTCTGAAGTATCCATTCTAACCACAAAATACTTGATCTTCAGGGAAGCAGAGAGAGAGACGATGATGAACTGACTCTCCAACAGAAGGACTGATGATTCCAACAGAAGGACTGACTCTCCAACAGAAGGACTGACTCTCCAACAGAAGGACTGACTCTCCAACAGAAGGACTGACTCTCCAACAGAAGGACTGACTCTCCAACAGAAGGACTGACTCTCCAACAGAAGGACTGAATTTCCAACAGAAGGACTGACTCTCCAACAGAAGGACTGACTCTCCAACAGAAGGACTGACTCTCCAACAGAAGGACTGACTCTCCAACAGAAGGACTGACGATTCCAACAGAGATCATGACGATTCCAACAGAGATCACGACGATTCCAACAGAGATCACGACGACACACCGGGGCGTAAATATATATTGATTGCAATTATTCACAAATGAGTGAGAGGTTCATGTGGAATGAGACTGACGTGAGGTAAAGAATAATTCATTAATTAGAAGACTAATTGATCAGATATTTAAATATCTGAAGAGTTAAATTCGGAAAATTATAACTTTGTAATCTGAAGATTTTCCGTGGTGCCCCGACTTCCTAGTTAATTACATTTACATGATTAGTTTAATCAGGTAATAATAATTACAGAGAATTGATTTGATAAAATAACAGTTTTCACTTTTAATGATGCCAAAGACACGACAACGCTAACTCTAGTTATCAACGCTAACTCTAGTTATCAACGCTAACTCTAGTTATCAATGATAACTCTAGTTATCGACGCTAACTCTAGTTTTTGATGCTAGCTCTAGTTATCAACGCTAACTCTAGTTATCAACGATAACTCTAGTTATCAACGCTAAATCTAGTTATCGACGCTAGCTCTAGTTATAGATGCCAGCTCTAGTTATCAACGATAACTCTAGTTATCAACGATAACTCTAGTTATCAACGCTAAATCTAGTTATCGACGCTAACTCTAGTTATAGATGCTAGCTCTAGTTATCAACGCTAAATCTAGTTATCGACGCTAGCTCTAGTTATTGATGCTAGCTCTAGTTATCAACGCTAACTCTAGTTATCAACGCTAAATCTAGTTATTGATGCTAGCTCTAGTTATCAACGCTAACTCTAGTTATCAACGCTAGCTCTAGTTATTGATGCTAGCTCTAGTTATCAACGCTTTTAATGTTGCCAAAGACCTGACATTTGTAACTTATTTTATACATAATGTTTCTGTCACCGTATCTTACGGCAGAAAAGTGCTTCTGGATATCAGGACAGAGATCACTCACCTCGGATTAGACAAAGAGCTTCTGGATATCAGGACAGCGATCACTCACCTCGGATTAGACAAAGAGCTTCTGGATATCAGGACAGCGATCACTCACCTCGGATTAGACAAAGAGCTTCTGGATATCAGGACAGCGATCACTCACCTCGGATTAGACAAAGAGCTTCTGGATATCAGGACAGCGATCACTCACCTCGGATTAGACAAAGAGCTTCTGGATATCAGGACAGCGATCACTCACCTCGGATTAGACAAAGAGCTTCTGGATATCAGGACAGCGATCACTCACCTCGGATTAGACTAAGAGCTTCTGGATATCAGGACAGCGATCACTCACCTCAGATTAGACAAAGAGCTTCTGGATATCAGGACAGCGATCACTCACCTCGGATTAGACAAAGAGCTTCTGGATATCAGGACAGCGATCACTCACCTCGGATTAGACAAAGAGCTTCTGGATATCAGGACAGCGATCACTCACCTCGGATTAGACAAAGAGCTTCCCTCAACAAATGAATCCCAGATTGTAGC
>NC_056438.1:5706157-5708657 GCF_018296145.1 Oncorhynchus tshawytscha | reverse complement strand
AGGTCTCCTATGAGACAGCAGCACCTCCACAGTCCCTACCTGTTTCTCTCCACCAGGTCTCCTATGAGACAGCAGCACCTCCACAGTCCTTACCTGTTTCTCTCCACTAGGTCTCCTATGAGACAGCAGCACCTCCACAGTCCCTACCTGTTTCTCTCCACCAGGTCTCCCATGAGACAGCAGCACCTCCACAGTCCCTCCCTGTTTCTCTCCACCAGGTCTCCTATGAGACAGCAGCACCTCCACAGTCCCTACCTGTTTCTCTCCACTAGGTCTCCTATGAGACAGCAGCACCTCCACAGTCCCTACCTGTTTCTCTCCACCAGGTCTCCTATGAGACAGCAGCACCTCCACAGTGCCTACCTGTTTCTCTCCACCAGGTCTCCTATGAGACAGCAGCACCTCCACAGTCCCTACCTGTTTCTCTCCACCAGGTCTCCTATGAGACAGCAGCACCTCCACAGTCCCTACCTGTTTCTCTCCACTAGGTCTCCTATGAGACAGCAGCAACTCCACAGTCCCTACCTGTTTCTCTCCACCAGGTCTCCTATGAGACAGCAGCACCTCCACAGTCCCTACCTGTTTCTCTCCACCAGGTCTCCTATGAGACAGCAGCACCTCCACAGTCCCTACCTGTTTCTCTCCACCAGGTCTCCTATGAGACAGCAGCACCTCCACAGTCCCTACCTGTTTCTCTCCACCAGGTCTCCTATGAGACAGCAGCACCTCCACAGTCCCTACCTGTTTCTCTCCACCAGGTCTCCTATGAGACAGCAGCACCTCCACAGTCCCTACCTGTTTCTCTCCACCAGGTCTCCTATGAGACAGCAGCACCTCCACAGTCCCTACCTGTTTCTCTCCACCAGGTCTCCTATGAGACAGCAGCACCTCCACAGTCCCTACCTGTTTCTCTCCACTAGGTCTCCTATGAGACAGCAGCACCTCCACAGTCCCTACCTGTTTCTCTCCACCAGGTCTCCTATGAGACAGCAGCACCTCCACAGTCCCTACCTGTTTCTCTCCACTAGGTCTCCTATGAGACAGCAGCACCTCCACAGTCCCTACCTGTTTCTCTCCACCAGGTCTCCTATGAGACAGCAGCACCTCCACAGTCCCTACCTGTTTCTCCACCAGGTCTCCTATGAGACAGCAGCACCTCCACAGTCCCTACCTGTTTCTCTCCACCAGGTCTCCTATGAGACAGCAGCACTCCACAGTCCCTACCTGTTTCTCTCCACCAGGTCTCCTATGAGACAGCAGCAACTCCACAGTCCCTACCTGTTTCTCTCCACCAGGTCTCCTATGAGACAGCAGCAACTCCACAGTCCCTACCTGTTTCTCTCCACTAGGTCTCCTATGAGACAGCAGCAACTCCACGGCCCCCACCACCTCTTTCCGTATGGCGTAGAGCAAGGCGTCTCCCGTGGCAACCCCGTGGTCCAGAAGTAGTTCCATCACCTCCAGGTTCTCGTTCTCGATAGCGATGAGCAGCGCGCTCCGCCCCAGAGGGTCCAGACAGTTCACATCTATATTGTAGTATACCTCCGCCTCACACAGAGCATGTTTCACACCTGCATAGTCCCCTGGGGACAGAGGGGTAGGGGACAGAGGGGTAGGGGACAGAGGGTTAGGGGACAGAGGGGTAGGGGACAGAGGGGTAGGGGACAGAGGGGTAGGGGACAGAGGGGTAGGGTTAGGGAACAGAGGGTTAGGGGACAGAGGGTTAGGGGACAGAGGGGTAGGGGACAGAGGGGTAGGGTTAGGGGACAGAGGGGTAGGGGACAGAGGGGTAGGGGACAGAGGGGTAGGGTTAGAGGACAGAGGGGTAGGGGACAGAGGGGTAGGGGACAGAGGGGTAGGGGTTAGGGAACAGAGGGTTAGGGGACAGAGGGGTAGGGGACAGAGGGGTAGGGGACAGAGGGGTAGGGTTAGGGGACAGAGGGGTAGGGTTAGGGGACAGAGGGGTAGTGTTAGGGGACAGAGGGGTAGGGGACAGAGGGGTAGGGGACAGAGGGGTAGGGAACAGAGGGGTAGGGGACAGAGGGGTAGGGGACAGAGGGGTAGGGTTAGGGGACAGAGGGGTAGGGGACAGAGGGTTAGGGGACAGAGGGGTAGCGTTAGGGGACAGAGGGTTAGGGGACAGAGGTGTAGGGTTAGGGGACAGAGGGGTAGGGTTAGGGGACAGAGGGTTAGGGGACAGAGGGTTAGGGGACAGAGGGTTAGGGTTAGGGGACAGAGGGGTAGGGGACAGAGGGGTAGGGTTAGGGAACAGAGGGTTAGGGGACAGAGGGGTAGGGGACAGAGGGGTAGGGTTAGGGAACAGAGGGTTAGGGGACAGAGGGGTAGGGGACAGAGGGGTAGGGGACAGAGGGGTAGGGTTAGGGGACAGAGGGGTAGGGGCCAGAGGGGTAGGGGACAGAGGGGTAGGGTTAGGGGACAAAGGGGTAGGGGCCAGAGGGGTAGGGGACAGAGGGGTAGGGTTAGGGGACAAAGGGGTAGG
>NC_056438.1:5681157-5696157 GCF_018296145.1 Oncorhynchus tshawytscha | reverse complement strand
CCAAACATCTCTGAGCCAAACCAAACGATAGAAGACTGGGTTGTCTCAGTCCTCACGGCTCCAAGCATCTCTGAGCCAAACCAAATGATAGAAGACTGGGTTGTCTCAGTCCTCACGGCTCCAAGCATCTCTGAGCCAAACCAAACGATAGAAGACTGGGTTGTCTCAGTCCTCACGGCTCCAAGCATCTCTGAGCCAAACCAAACGATAGAAGACTGGGTTGTCTCAGTCCTCACGGCTCCAAGCATCTCTGAGCCAAACCAAACGATAGAAGACTGGGTTGTCTCAGTCCTCACGGCTCAAAGCATCTCTGAGCCAAACCAAACGATAGAAGACTGGGTTGTCTCAGTCCTCACGGCTCAAAGCATCTCTGAGCCAAACCAAACGATAGAAGACTGGGTTGTCTCAGTCCTCAAGGCTCCAAGCATCTCTGAGCCAAACCAAACGATAGAAGACTGGGTTGTCTCAGTCCTCACGGCTCAAAGCATCTCTGAGCCAAACCAAACGATAGAAGACTGGGTTGTCTCAGTCCTCACGGCTCAAAGCATCTCTGAGCCAAACCAAACGATAGAAGACTGGGTTGTCTCAGTCCTCACGGCTCATAGCATCTCTGAGCCAAACCAAACGATAGAAGACTGGGTTGTCTCAGTCCTCACGGTTCAAAGCATCTCTGAGCCAAACCAAACGATAGAAGACTGGGTTGTCTCAGTCCTCACGGCTCAAAGCATCTCTGAGCCAAACCAAACGATAGAAGACTGGGTTGTCTCAGTCCTCACGGTTCAAAGCATCTCTGAGCCAAACCAAATGATAGAAGACTGGGTTGTCTCAGTCCTCACGGCTCAAAGCATCTCTGAGCCAAACCAAACGATAGAAGACTGGGTTGTCTCAGTCCTCACGGCTCAAAGCATCTCTGAGCCAAACCAAACGATAGAAGACTGGGTTGTCTCAGTCCTCACGGCTCAAAGCATCTCTGAGCCAAACCAAACGATGGAAGACTGGGTTGTCTCAGTCCTCACGGCTCATAGCATCTCTGAGCCAAACCAAACGATAGAAGACTGGGTTGTCTCAGTCCTCACGGCTCAAAGCATCTCTGAGCCAAACCAAACGATGGAAGACTGGGTTGTCTCAGTCCTCACGGCTCGTTTCTAATTCACAGTAATCTTATCTGCCGATAAGACCAGGGGTGCAAACTGCCGACAAAAAAATACATCTTTGTGTTTCAACAATAACATTATATTTTACTAACGATGCAATACAAGGTCAAGTATCATGATACCGAGTATTATCACAATACCGAGTATTATCACAATACCGAGTATTATCACAATACCGAGTAGTATCCAATACCGAGTAGTATCCAATACCGAGTAGTATCCAATACCGAGTAGTATCCAATACCGAGTAGTATCCAATACCGAGTAGTATCCAATACCAAGTAGTATCCAATACCAAGTAGTATCACGATGCCGCAAGGCACTACAGAGAGTAGTGCGAACATTACATCACCGGGGTCAAGCTTCCTGCCACCCAGGACCTCTTTACCAGGCGGTGTCAGAAGAAGGACCTAAAGATTGTCAAAGACTCCAGCCACCCCGGTCATAGACTGTTCTTTCTGCTACTGCATGGCAAGCGGTACCAGGGCGCCAAGTCTAGGCCCAAGAGGCCTCTAAACTGCTCCTATCCCCAAGACATAAGACTCCTGAACAGCTAATCAAAATGGCTACCCAGACTATTTGCATTGCTACTCTCTATTATTATCTATTCATAGTCACTTTAATAACTCTCCCTACATATTACCTCAACTAACCGGGCTCCCGCACATTGACCGGTACCCCCTGTATACAGCCTCCACATTGACTCTGTACCGGTACCCCCTGTATATAGCCTCCACATTGACCGGTACCCCCTGTATATAGCCTCCACATTGACTCTGTACCGGTACCCCCTGTATATAGCCTCCACATTGACCGGTACCCCTGTATATAGCCTCCACATTGACTCTGTACCGGTACCCCTGTATGTAGCCTCCACATTGACTCTGTACCAGTACCCCCTGTATATAGCCTCCACATTGACTCTATACCGGTACCCCCTGTATATAGTCTCCACATTGACTCTGTACCGGTACCCCCTGTATATAGCCTCCACATTGACTCTATACCGGTACCCCCTGTATATAGCCTCCACATTGACTCTGTACCGTAACACCCTGTGTATAGCCTCCACAATGACTCTGTACCGGTACAACCTGTATATAGCCTCCACATTGACTCTGTACCGGTACCCCCTGTATATAGCCTCCACATTGACTCTGTACCGTAATACCCTGTATATAGCCTCCACATTGACTCTGTACCGGTACCCCCTGTATATAGCCTCCACATTGACTCTGTACCGTAATACCCTGTATATAGCCTCCACATTGTCTATGTACCATAACACCCTGTATATAGCCTCCACATTGACTCTGTACCGTAATACCCTGTATATAGCCTCCACATTGACTCTGTACCTAATACCCTGTAAATAGCCTCCACATTGACTCTGTACCGTAATACCCTGTATATAGCCTCCACATTGACTCTGTACCGGTACCCCCTGTATATAGCCTCCACATTGACTCTGTACCTAATACCCTGTAAATAGCCTCCACATTGACTATGTACCGTAATACCCTGTATATAGCCTCCACATTGACTATGTACCGGTACAAGGGCTTGTCAGCATTTAAGTAAGGTTGTATCGGTGCATCTGACAAATCAAATTTGATTTGATTTTGATTTGAATAGTCAGGGAAACAAACGAGCACCAAAAGCAAATATCTTTATTGACACAGCTCTACTGAACACGCCAGTACAATAAAGCAGTCTTTATAAGAAATATAAAGAGAGAGAGGAGAGACAGAGAGAGAGGAGAGACAGAGAGTTTAAAGAGTCAATCAAGGGTTAACCTTTAACCTATATTTTTACTACTTCCTACTACTTCCTACATTGTAGAATAATAATGAAGAACATCAAAACTATGAAATAACACGTATGGAATCATTTAATAACCAAAAAAAGTGATCAATTAAAAAAATAATCATTTTATATTTGAGATTCTTTAAATAGCCACCCTTTGCCTTGATGACAGCTTTGCAAACTCTTGGCTGCATGAAATGACCTCCACATAAATTGCATAGCATACAGTCGGAGGGCATACAGTCGGAAGGCATACAGTCGGAGGGCATACAGTCGGAAAACATACAGTCAGAGGGCATACAGTCGGAAAGCATACAGTCATACAGTCGGAAGGCATACAGTCGGAGGGCATACAGGCATACAGTCGGAAAGCATACAGTCGGAGGGCATACAGGCATACAGTCGGAAAGCATACAGTCGGAGGGCATACAGGCATACAGTCGGAAAGCAGGCATACAGTCGGAGGGCATACAGTCGGGAGGCATACAGTCGGAGGGCATACAGTCGGAAACATACAGTCAGAGGGCATACAGTCGGAAAGCATACAGTCATACAGTAGGAAGGCATACAGCCGGAAGGCATACAGTCGGAAAGCATACAGTCGGAAGGCATAAAGTCGGAAAGCATACAGTCGGAAAGCATACAGGCATACAGTCGGAAGGCATACAGGCATACAGTCGGAAGGCATACAGTCGGAAAGCATACAGTCGGAAAGCATACAGGCATACATTCGGAAGGCATACAGTCGGAAAGCATACAGGCATACAGTTGGAAAGCATACAGTCGGAAAGCATACAGGCATACAGTCGGAAGGCATACAGTCAGAGGGCATAGTCAGAAGACATACAGTCGGAGGGTATACAGTCAGAAGACATACAGTCGGAGGGCATACAGTCGGAAGGCATACAGTCGGAAGGCATACAGTCAGAAAGCATACAGTCGGAAGGCATACAGTCGGAAGGCATACAGTTGGAAAGCATACAGTCGGAAGGCATACAGTCGGAAGGCATACAGTCGGAAAACATACAGTCGGAAAGCATACAGTCGGAAGGCATACAGTTGGAAGGCATACAGTCGGAAGGCATACAGTCAGAGGGCATACAGTTGGAGGGCATACAGTCGGAATGCATACAGTCAGAAGGCATACAGTCGGAAGGCATACAGTCGGAAGGCATACAGTTGGAAAGCATACAGTCGGAAGGCATACAGTCAGAAGGCATACAGTCGGAGGGCATACAGTCGGAAGGCATACAGTCAGAAAGCATACAGTCGGAAGGCATACAGTCGGAAGGCATACAGTCGGAAAGCATACAGGCATACAGTCAGAAGACATACAGTCGGAGGGCATACAGTCAGAAGACATACAGTCGGAGGGCATACAGTCAGAAGACATACAGTCGGAGGGCATACAGTCAGGAAGGCATACAGTCGGAGGGCATACAGTCAGAAGACATACAGTCGGAGGGCATACAGTCAGAAGACATACAGTCGGAGGGCATACAGTCGGAAGGCATACAGTCGGAAGGCATACAGTCGGAAAGCATACAGTCTGAAAGCATACAGTCGGAAAGCATACAGTCGGGGGCATACAGTCGGAAAGCATACAGTCGGAAGGCATACAGTCGGAGGGCATACAGTTAGAGGGCATACAGTCGGAAAGCATACAGTCGGAAGGCATTCAGTCGGAAGACATACAGTCGGAAGGCATAATGTCGGAGGGCATACAGTCGGAGGGCATACAGTCGGAAGACATACGGTCGGAGGGCATATAGTCGGAACGCATACAGTCAGAAAGCATACAGGCATACAGTCGGAAGGCATACAGTCGGAAAGCATACAGGCATACAGTCAGAAGACATACAGTCTGAGGGCATACAGTTGGAAAGCATACAGTCGGAAAGCATACAGTCGGAAGGCATACAGTCGGAAAACATACAGTCGGGGGGCATACAGTCGGAAAGCATACAGTCGGAAGGCATACAGTCGGAGGGCATACAGTTAGAGGGCATACAGTCGGAAAGCATACAGTCGGAAGGCATTCAGTCGGAAGACATACAGTCGGAAGGCATAATGTCGGAGGGCATACAGTCGGAGGGCATACAGTCGGAAGACATACGGTCGGAGGGCATACAGTCGGAGGGCATACAGTCGGAGGGCATACAGTCGGAGGGCATAGAGTCGGAAAGCATACAGTCGGAAGGCATACAGTCGGAGGGCATAATGTCGGAGGGCATACAGTCGGAAGACATACGGTCGGAAGGCATACAGTCGGAGGGCATACAGTCGGAGGGCATACAGTCAGAAGGACCCGAAATTGGGGCAGAGCGCACGGCAAACACCAAATAGATGATTGTTGAGTTGCGACAGATCAGAACGTTTAGCATAAAATGCTGAATAAACTTTTTATTTCTTTACATTATAAGCGCAGCAATTAGTAGAAATCACAATCATGAGTGGTTTCATGTGACAGAGATTAAAATATCTGGTAGAAAAATGTAAAGTAAAACAATTAGCATGGGTCGCTAATATGACTAGGATCATCATCAACTAGCATGGGTCGCTAATATGACTGGGATCATCATCAACTGGCATGGGTCGCTAATATGACTAGGATCATCATCAACTAGCATGGGTCGCTAATATGACTAGGATCATCATCAACTAGCATGGGTCGCTAATATGACTAGGATCATCATCAACTAGCATGGGTCGCTAATATGACTAGGATCATCATCAACTAGCATGGGTCGCTAATATGACTAGGATCATCATCAACAAGCATGGGTCGCTAATATGACTAGGATCATCATCAACTAGCATGGGTCGCTAATATGACTGGGATCATCATCAACTAGCATGGGTCGCTAATATGACTAGGATCATCATCAACTAGCATGGGTCGCTAATATGACTAGGATCATCATCAACTAGCATGGGTCGCTAATATGACTAGGATCATCATCAACAAGCATGGGTCGCTAATATGACTAGGATCATCATCAACTAGCATGGGTCGCTAATATGACTAGGATCATCATCAACTAGCATGGGTCGCTAATATGACTAGGATCATCATCAACTAGCATGGGTCGCTAATATGACTGGGATCATCATCAACTAGCATGGGTCGCTAATATGACTAGGATCATCATCAACTAGCATGGGTCGCTAATATGACTAGGATCATCATCAACTAGCATGGGTCGCTAATATGACTAGGATCATCATCAACTAGCATGGGTCGCTAATATGACTAGGATCATCATCAACTAGCATGGGTCGCTAATATGACTAGGATCATCATCAACTAGCATGGGTCGCTAATATGACTAGGATCATCATCAACTAGCATGGGTCGCTAATATGACTGGGATCATCATCAACTAGCATGGGTCGCTAATATGACTAGGATCATCATCAACTAGCATGGGTCGCTAATATGACTAGGATCATCATCAACTAGCATGGGTCGCTAATATGACTAGGATCATCATCAACTAGCATGGGTCGCTAATATGACTAGGATCATCATCAACTAGCATGGGTCGCTAATATGACTAGGATCATCATCAACTAGCATGGGTCGCTAATATGACTAGGATCATCATCAACTAGCATGGGTCGCTAATATGACTAGGATCATCATCAACAAGCATGGGTCGCTAATATGACTAGGATCATCATCAACTAGCATGGGTCGCTAATATGACTAGGATCATCATCAACTAGCATGGGTCGCTAATATGACTGGGATCATCATCAACTAGCATGGGTCGCTAATATGACTAGGATCATCATCAACTAGCATGGGTCGCTAATATGACTAGGATCATCATCAACTAGCATGGGTCGCTAATAAGACTGGGATCATCATCAACTAGCATGGGTCGCTAATATGACTAGGATCATCATCAACTAGCATGGGTCGCTAATATGACTAGGATCATCATCAACTAGCATGGGTCGCTAATATGACTAGGATCATCATCAACTAGCATGGGTCGCTAATATGACTAGGATCATCACTAGACTAGGATCATCATCAACTAGCATGGGTCGCTAATATGACTAGGATCATCATCAACAAGCATGGGTCGCTAATATGACTAGGATCATCATCAACTAGCATGGGTCGCTAATATGACTAGGATCATCATCAACTAGCATGGGTCGCTAATATGACTAGGATCATCATCAACTAGCATGGGTCGCTAATATGACTAGGATCATCATCAACTAGCATGGGTCGCTAATATGACTAGGATCATCATCAACAAGCATGGGTCGCTAATATGACTAGGATC
This sequence comes from Oncorhynchus tshawytscha, assembly GCF_018296145.1. Taxonomy (NCBI): domain Eukaryota; kingdom Metazoa; phylum Chordata; class Actinopteri; order Salmoniformes; family Salmonidae; genus Oncorhynchus; species Oncorhynchus tshawytscha. The sequence goes on along the minus strand of NC_056438.1, from coordinate 5,688,893 downwards.
ATCATCAACTAGCATGGGTCGCTAATATGACTAGGATCATCATCAACTAGCATGGGTCGCTAATATGACTAGGATCATCATCAACTAGCATGGGTCGCTAATATGACTGGGATCATCATCAACTAGCATGGGTCGCTAATATGACTAGGATCATCGTCAACAAGCATGGGTCGCTAATATGACTAGGATCATCATCAACTAGCATGGGTCGCTAATATGACTAGGATCATCATCAACTAGCATGGGTCGCTAATATGACTAGGATCATCATCAACTAGCATGGGTCGCTAATATGACTAGGATCATCATCAACTAGCATGGGTCGCTAATATGACTAGGATCATCATCAACAAGCATGGGTCGCTAATATGACTAGGATCATCATCAACTAGCATGGGTCGCTAATATGACTAGGATCATCATCAACTAGCATGGGTCGCTAATATGACTAGGATCATCATCAACTAGCATGGGTCGCTAATATGACTAGGATCATCATCAACTAGCATGGGTCGCTAATATGACTGGGATCATCATCAACTAGCATGGGTCGCTAATATGACTAGGATCATCATCAACTAGCATGGGTCGCTAATATGACTAGGATCATCATCAACTAGCATGGGTCGCTAATATGACTGGGATCATCATCAACTAGCATGGGTCGCTAATATGACTAGGATCATCATCAACTAGCATGGGTCGCTAATATGACTAGGATCATCATCAACTAGCATGGGTCGCTAATATGACTAGGATCATCATCAACTAGCATGGGTCGCTAATATGACTAGGATCATCATCAACTAGCATGGGTCGCTAATATGACTAGGATCATCATCAACTAGCATGGGTCGCTAATATGACTGGGATCATCATCAACTAGCATGGGTCGCTAATATGACTAGGATCATCATCAACTAGCATGGGTCGCTAATATGACTAGGATCATCATCAACTAGCATGGGTCGCTAATATGACTAGGATCATCATCAACTAGCATGGGTCGCTAATATGACTAGGATCATCATCAACTAGCATGGGTCGCTAATATGACTAAGATTATCATCAATTAGCATGGGTCGCTAATATGACTAGGATTGTGCCTTTGGCTGATGGACAATGAAAAAAACAGTTGAAAACCAATAGAAAATGAGAGAAAATAGGCTACTGGTTTCAATGACATATGGAAGTCTTTATAAAACAGTTTCCCGCACGTTTGATGTGATTTCGGCTAGACTACTTTGAAGCAAAGTAAGACATGCCTCATAATATTTAGTAAAAGTTTGAGACTTTATTAAATTCTATTTTTTTTAATTCATACTGCTTCCTGCTCATTGCAAAGTGGAGTGTGAGGCGCTGATGGAGCCTGCCTTCCGTTGATTATGCATTAGAATGGGGAATTGAAAGCGCACTTCAATTACCAGTTGAGAAATACAAATAGTAGCTCTTTTTAATTGAGCCGAGGCTTTTTTATATTCGATTGGTCTTAGAATTGTTGTATACTTGGTCTTAATAAAATGTGTTTCACTCCAGCAGCAACAAACAAGTTGATGGAAATGTATCCACAGATCTCTTATACAGACAGCTGTTGGAGCCCACAGATCTCTCATACAGACAGCTGTTGGAGCCCACAGATCTCTCATACAGACAGCTGTTGGAGCCCACAGATCTCTCAAACAGACAGCTGTTGGAGCCCACAGATCTCTCATACAGACAGCTGTTGGAGCCCACAGATCTCTCATACCGATAGCTATTGGAGCCCACAGATCTCTCAAACAGACAGCTGTTGGAGCCAACAGATCTCTCATACAGACAGCTGTTGGAGCCCACAGATCTCTCATACAGACAGCTGTTGGAGCCCACAGATCTCTCATACAGACAGCTGTTGGAGCCCACAGATCTCTCATACAGACAGCTGTTGGAGCCCACAGATCTCTCATACAGACAGCTGTTGGAGCCCACAGATCTCTCATACAGACAGCTGTTGGAGCCCACAGATCTCTCATACAGACAGCTGTTGGAGCCCACAGATCTCTCATACAGACAGCTGTTGGAGCCCACATATCTCTCATACAGACAGCTATTGGAGCCCACAGATCTCTCAAACAGACAGCTGTTGGAGCCCACAGATCTCTCATACAGACAGCTGTTGGAGCCCACAGATCTCTCATACCGATAGCTATTGGAGCCCACAGATCTCTCAAACAGACAGCTGTTGGAGCCCACAGATCTCTCATACAGACAGCTGTTGGAGCCCACAGATCTCTCATACAGACAGCTGTTGGAGCCAACAGATCTCTCATACCGACAGCTATTGGAGCCCACAGATCTCTCAAACAGACAGCTGTTGGAGCCCACAGATCTCTCATACAGACAGCTATTGGAGCCCACAGATCTCTCAAACAGACAGCTGTTGGAGCCCACAGATCTCTCATACAGACAGCTATTGGAGCCCACATATCTCTCAAACAGACAGCTGTTGGAGCCCACAGATCTCTCAAACAGACAGCTGTTGGAGCCCACAGATCTCTCATACCGACAGCTATTGGAGCGCACAGATCTCTCATACAGACAGCTATTGGAGCCCACAGATCTCTCATACAGACAGCTGTTGGAGCCCACAGATCTCTCATACAGACAGCTGTTGGAGCCCACAGATCTCTCATACCGATAGCTATTGGAGCCCACAGATCTCTCAAACAGACAGCTGTTGGAGCCCACAGATCTCTCATACAGACAGCTGTTGGAGCCCACAGATCTCTCATACAGACAGCTGTTGGAGCCCACAGATCTCTCATACAGACAGCTGTTGGAGCCCACAGATCTCTCATACAGACAGCTGTTGGAGCCCACAGATCTCTCATACAGACAGCTGTTGGAGCCAACAGATCTCTCATACAGACAGCTGTTGGAGCCCACAGATCTCTCATACAGACAGCTGTTGGAGCCCACAGATCTCTCAAACAGACAGCTGTTGGAGCCCACAGATCTCTCAAACAGACAGCTGTTGGAGCCCACAGATCTCTCATACAGACAGCTGTTGGAGCCCACAGATCTCTCATACCGACAGCTATTGGAGCCCACAGATCTCTCAAACAGACAGCTGTTGGAGCCCACAGATCTCTCATACAGACAGCTGTTGGAGCCCACAAATCTCTCATACAGACAGCTGTTGGAGCCCACAGATCTCTCATACAGACAGCTGTTGGAGCCAACAGATCTCTCATATAGACAGCTCTTGGAGCCCACAGATCTCTCATACAGACAGCTGTTGGAGCCCACAGATCTCTCATACAGACAGCTGTTGGAGCCCACAGATCTCTCACAGCTGTTGGAGCCCACAGATCTCTCATACAGACAGCTGTTGGAGCCCACAGATATCTCATACAGACAGCTGTTGGAGCCAACAGATCTCTCATATAGACAGCTGCTGGAGCCCAGATCTCTCATACAGACAGCTGTTGGAGCCCACAGATCTCTCATACAGACAGCTGTTGGAGCCCACAGATCTCTCATACAGACAGCTGTTGGAGCCCACAGATCTCTCATACAGACAGCTGTTGGAGCCCACAGATCTCTCATACAGACAGCTGTTGGAGCCAACAGATCTCTCATACAGACAGCTGTTGGAGCCCACAGATCTGTTGGAGCCCACAGATCTCTCATACAGACAGCTGTTGGAGCCCACAGATCTCTCAAACAGACAGCTGTTGGAGCCCACAGATCTCTCAAACAGACAGCTGTTGGAGCCCACAGATCTCTCATACCGACAGCTATTGGAGCCCACAGATCTCTCAAACAGACAGCTGTTGGAGCCCACAGATCTCTCATACAGACAGCTGTTGGAGCCCACAGATCTCTCATACAGACAGCTGTTGGAGCCCACATATCTCTCATACAGACAGCTGTTGGAGCCCACAGATCTCTCATACAGACAGCTGTTGGAGCCAACAGATCTCTCATATAGACAGCTCTTGGAGCCAACAGATCTCTCATACAGACAGCTGTTGGAGCCCACAGATCTCTCATACAGACAGCTGTTGGAGCCCACAGATCTCTCACAGCTGTTGGAGCCCACAGATCTCTCATACAGACAGCTGTTGGAGCCCACAGATCTCTCATACAGACAGCTGTTGGAGCCCACAGATCTCTCATACAGACAGCTGTTGCAGCTGTATCCACAGATCTCTTATACAGACAGCTGTTGGAGCCCACAGATCTCTCATACAGACAGCTGTTGGAGCCCACAGATCTCTCATACAGACAGCTGTTGCAGCTGTATCCACAGATCTCTTATACAGACACCTGTTGGAGTCCACAGATCTCTCATACAGACAGCTGTTGGAGCCCACAGATCTCTCATACAGACAGCTGTTGCAGCTGTATCCACAGCACTCTCACTACATCCACAGGTATTTACATAAATGTATAGGCTAAAATGCATTATTTAACAATCTCCTGGCCAACCCTCCAAATGTATTTATAAGCTTTCATTGGCTTGTAGTTATAGTGACGTGTTATATTGGTAATCAATATGTGATCAATATCCTGATCGATAGGCAGCTGACCTAAACTGTGAACCCATCGAGTCTAATGGGATGTAGACACACACTCACTCACTCACTCACTCACTCACTCACTCACTCACTCACTCACTCACTCACTCACTCACTCACTCACTCACTCACTCACTCACTCACTCACTCACTCACTCACTCACTCTCACTCACTCACTCACTCACTCACTCACTCACTCACTCACTCACAGTCTCTCTCTAATGTCTCTGTGCAGTGACACATTTCTGTAGTTAATTGTAGATGGAGAGGGGAGGAGGATGGAGAGGGGAAGAGGCAGAGAGGGGAAGAGAACGAAGAGGGGGAGAGGATGAAGAGGTGGAGAGGATGGAGAAGGTGAGAAGATGTAGAGGGAGAGGGGGAGAAGATGTAGAGGGGAAGAGGGTGCAGAGGGGGAGAGGATGGAGAGGGCGAGAGGATGGAGAGGGGGAGAGGACGGAGAAGGTGAGAATATGTAGAGGGAGAGGGGGAGAAGATGTAGAGGGGAAGAGGGTGCAGAGGGGGAGCGGGTGCAGAGGTGGGGAGGGTGCAGAGGGGGAGAAGATGCAGAGGGGGAGAGGATGGAGAGGGCAAGAGGATGGAGAGGGAGAGGATGGAGAGGGAGAGGATGGAGAGGGGAAGAGGATGGAGAGGGGAAGAGAACAGCGAAGGGGAGAAGATGCAGAGGGGGAGAGGATGAGAGTGGTGCAGTACACACACACACGAGGAAGGAAGAGGAGCAGTACAGTAGTACCCAGGTCTCTACAATAGTGGTGGAGGAGGGAGGAGCAGTAGTACCCAGGTCTCTGCAGTAGTGGTGGAGGAGGGAGGAGCAGTAGTACCCAGGTCTCTACAATAGTGGTGGAGGAGCAGTAGTACCCAGGTCTCTACAGTAGTGGTGGAGGAGGGAGGAGCAGTAGTACCCAGGTCTCTACAGTAGTGGTGGAGGAGCAGTAGTACCCAGGTCTCTACAGTAGTGGTGGAGGAGCAGTAGTACCCAGGTCTCTACAGTAGTGGTGGAGGAGCAGTAGTACCCAGGTCTCTACAGTAGTGGTGGAGGAGGGAGGAGCAGTAGTACCCAGGTCTCTACAGTAGTGGTGGAGGAGCAGTAGTACCAGGTCTCTACAGTAGTGGTGGAGGAGCAGTAGTACCCAGGTCTCTACAGTAGTGGTGGAGGAGGGAGGAGCAGTAGTACCCAGGTCTCTACAGTAGTGGTGGAGGAGCAGAAGTACCCAGGTCTCTACAGTAGTGGTGGAGGAGCAGTAGTACCCAGGTCTCTACAGTAGTGGTGGAGGAGCAGTAGTACCCAGGTCTCTACAGTAGTGGTGGAGGGAGGAGCAGTAGTACCCAGGTCTCTACAGTAGTGGTGGAGGAGCAGTAGTACCCAGGTCTCTACAGTAGTGGTGGAGGAGCAGTAGTACCCAGGTCTCTACAGTAGTGGTGGAGGAGCAGTAGTACCCAGGTCTCTACAGTAGTGGTGGAGGAGCAGTAGTACCCAGGTCTCTGCAGTAGTAGTGGAGGAGCAGTAGTACCCAGGTCTCTACAGTAGTGGTGGAGGAGCAGTAGTACCCAGGTCTCTACAGTAGTAGGCTAGTTAGGCTAGTGAGCAAACACTAGCCTAACTTCCTTTCATGGGCAACTATGAGCCAGGCCAGTTAGTTAACATTAGCCTTCTACATCTAGTTACATATTGAACCTCCATCCTCTCAGGCCAGAGGCACAACAATGTATGAATGAATGGTTGGATCAGAATCAACATTATAATCCTTGGCATGAAACGTACGGAAAATTGAGTAAAACCATAAATCCAGATCTCTATCTCCCTCCATGGCTGATTTAGGAAAGGGACCATTTTAGCTAGCTAGCTACTGGAGGACAACGAAACAACGAGATGCAACAAATCCATTTTTTTCTTCTCTGTCAATTACATTTTTCCTGTGATGTGATTGGTGTGAAGCCAAATCCAAACTGACTTCCCTTTGACACTGAGTTCACCCAAAATATATAACTGTGTAATCCTGCCATTAGCTCTTTACGGAAGTGAGGTCCGCTTTCCAATAGTAATGAAAATACCACAAATATATAATATAAACGTTGGCTACACCTAAATTCAAGTCTCCAATTTAAAGCACTATAAAACCCAACAGCTGAGCACAGAAACAAACCCAGAAATACTCAACACACCAAGAGATTCATTAGTCGCAGAAATCTTATTAATCCCGGAGGGAAAAAAACTAAAAATACTTGTGAAGGAGCACCGGCTCCTCTTGTGAAGGAGCACCGGCTCCTCTTGTGAAGGAGCACCGGCCCCTCTTGGGAAGGAGCACCGGCCCCTCTTGTGAAGGAGCACCGGCTCCTCTTGGGAAGGAGCAACGGCTCCTCTTGTGAAGGAGCACCGGCCCCTCTTGTGAAGGAGCACCGGCTCCTCTTGGGAAGGAGCACCGGCTCCTCTTGTGAAGGAGCACCGGCCCCTCTTGGGAAGGAGCACCGGCCCCTCTTGTGAAGGAGCACCGGCTCCTCTTGGGAAGGAGCAACGGCTCCTCTTGTGAAGGAGCACCGGCTCCTCTTGGGAAGGAGCACCGGCCCTCTTGTGAAGGAGCACCGGCTCCTCTTGGGAAGGAGCACCGGCCCCTCTTGTGAAGGAGCACCGGCTCCTCTTGGGAAGGAGCAACGGCCCCTCTTGTGAAGGAGCAACGGCCCTCTTGGGAAGGAGCACCGGCTCCTCTTGGGAAGGAGCAACGGCCCCTCTTGTGAAGGAGCAACGGCCCCTCTTGGGAAGGAGCACCGGCTCCTCTTGGGAAGGAGCACCGGCCCCTCTTGTGAAGGAGCAACGGCCCCTCTTGGGAAGGAGCAACGGCTCCTCTTGGGAAGGAGCAACGGCCCTCTTGTGAAGGAGCAACGGCCCCTCTTGGGAAGGAGCAACGGCTCCTCTTGGGAAGGAGCAACGGCCCCTCTTGTGAAGGAGCACCGGCTCCTCTTGGGAAGGAGCACCGGCCCCTCTTGTGAAGGAGCACCGGCCCCTCTTGGGAAGGAGCACCGTCTCCTCTTGGGAAGGAGCACCGTCTCCTCTTGGGAAGGAGCACCGTCTCCTCTTGGGAAGGAGCAACGTCTCCTCTTGGGAAGGAGCAACGTCTTGTAGCCAAATATGTACATACATTTGTTTGTTGCTTATGCCTACC
>NC_056438.1:5666157-5673657 GCF_018296145.1 Oncorhynchus tshawytscha | reverse complement strand
CTCTCTCTCTCTCTCCTTCTTTCACCTTCTCCCCCTCTCTCTCTCCTTCTCTCTCCTTCTCCCCCTCTCTCTCCCCCTCTCTCTCTCCTTCTTTCTCCTTCTCCCCCTCTCTCTCTCTCCTTCTCTCTCCTTCTCCCCCTCACCCCTGCCTCCTCTCTCATTTTCCTGTGGTGCATGTCTTGTTTTCAGTTTTTCAAGTTTTTGAAATTTTTACTTATTGTTCTCGCATGTCCTCCAATCCAGATGTCTCTACTCACCCTCGTGTCCCGGTCAAACCGCTCCACCCATCTTATCGAACAGCCCCTTCACAATATCCGTTACCTGCCAGCTGTTTCCCGCACTGACGAGCAGTTTCAATTCACCTGCAGGGCTCGAAGGCATGGTTAACCTCGAATCACACCTGTCAATCAACTGAGAAGGCGGGTCTATCATCTCATAGACTCCCACTCAATCGCACCTGTCAATCAACTGAGAAGGCGGGTACATCACCCCATAGACTCCCGCTCAATCACACCTGTCAATCAACTGAGAAGGCGGGTCTATCACCTCATAGACTCAAAATATGAAGGGATAAGAGAGAGAAAAAAACAGCTCTGAGAGAGAGAGAGAGAGAGAGAGAGAGAGAGAGAGAATTTATGCTGTAGTCCATTTTTGGAATAGTTGAGCTTTCCTTTCTCTCTAACACATACACTAAGACAGACAGACACACACACTCACACACACACACACACAGGTCATGCTGGCTTACACACACACACACACACACACACACACACACACACACACACACACACACACACACACGTCAGCTTTGGAGTGGATGGAGATGTTCTGGAACACTGGAGGGACTTTGGGTTCTAGAATGTTTTAGAAGAACGGAAGGAGAAGTGGAGGCCACAGAGGATCAAAAAGATGACAGAAGGACGGAGGGAGACGATGGTCTGTTCTTCGTCTGCTTCATCTGTTATTGCAAAAGCATGAGTGTGTGTGTGTGTGTGTGTGTGTGTGTGTGTGTGTGTGTGTGTGTGTGTGTGTGTGTGTGTGTGTGTGTGTGTGTGATCCATCATAGCACAGACACCTGGTGCCTCTGCCATCAAGCCTGGCTCTGGACAGTGTGTGTGACGTGTGTGTGTGTGTGTGTGTGTATATATATGTGTGTGCGTGTGTGTGTGTGTGTGTGTATATATATGTGTGTGTGTGTGTGTGTGTGTGTGTGTGTGTGTGTGTGTGTGTGTGTGTGTGTGTGTGTGTGTGTGTGTGTGTGTGTGTGTGTGTGCATGTCCAACCTTGGCCTCGACAGTGGGTCTAGGGACTGATTAAATTAAACAATCAGAGGAGGGGGGGAAAAGAGAGTAGAGGAATAGGGAGATAGAAAGGAGAAGATGAAAGGAAAGGACATTTAGATTTTCTCCTCTCTAGCATCAAACTAGACACTCTAGTGTACTTGTCCTCTTGATCAGATGTGCAACGGGGCCTCCACTCCTCTTTCTATTCTGGTTAGAGCCAGTTTGTGCTGTTCTGTGAAGGGAGTAGTACACAGTGTTGTACGAGATCTTCAGTTTCTTGGCAATTTCTCGCATGGAATAGCCTTTGTTTCTCAGAACAAGAATAGACTGACGAGTTTCAGAAGAAAGTTATTTGTTTCTGGCCATTTTGAGCCTGTAATCAAACGGTGTGATGTACCTCAGTAAACCATTTAAACGGTGTGATGTACCTCAGTAAACCATTTAAACGGTGTGATGTACCTCAGTAAACCATTTAAACGGTGTGATGTACCTCAGTAAACCATTTAAACGGTGTGATGTACCTCAGTAAACCATTCTAACGGTGTGATGTACCTCAGTAAACCATTTAAACGGTGTGATGTACCTCAGTAAACCATTCTAACGGTGTGATGTACCTCAGTAAACCATTCTAACGGTGTGATTTACCTCAGTAAACCATTTAAACGGTGTGATGTACCTCAGTAAACCATTCTAACGGTGTGATGTACCTCAGTAAACCATTCTAACGGTGTGATTTACCTCAGTAAACCATTTAAATGGTGTGATGTACCTCAGTAAACCATTTAAATGGTGTGATGTACCTCAGTAAACCATTTAAACGGTGTGATGTACCTCAGTAAACCATTTAAATGGTGTGATGTACCTCAGTAAACCATTTAAATGGTGTGATGTACCTCAGTAAACCATTTAAACGGTGTGATGTACCTCAGTAAACCATTTAAATGGTGTGATGTACCTCAGTAAACCATTTAAACAGTGTGATGTACCTCAGTAAACCATTCTAACGGTGTGATGTACCTCAGTAAACCGTTCTAACGGTGTGATGTACCTCAGTAAACCATTTAAACGGTGTGATTTACCTCAGTAAACCATTCTAACGGTGTGATTTACCTCAGTAAACCGTTCTAACGGTGTGATGTACCTCAGTAAACCATTTAAACGGTGTGATTTACCTCAGTAAACCATTTAAACGGTGTGATGTACCTCAGTAAACCATTCTAACGGTGTGATGTACCTCAGTAAACCATTCTAACGGTGTGATGTACCTCAGTAAACCATTCTAACGGTGTGATTTACCTCAGTAAACCGTTCTAACGGTGTGATGTACCTCAGTAAACCATTTAAACGGTGTGATTTACCTCAGTAAACCATTCTAACGGTGTGATGTACCTCAGTAAACCATTCTAACGGTGTGATTTACCTCAGTAAACCGTTCTAACGGTGTGATGTACCTCAGTAAACCATTTAAACGGTGTGATTTACCTCAGTAAACCATTCTAACGGTGTGATGTACCTCAGTAAACCATTCTAACGGTGTGATGTACCTCAGTAAACCATTTAAACGGTGTGATTTACCTCAGTAAACCATTCTAAAGGTGTGATTTACCTCAGTAAACCATTCTAACGGTGTGATTTACCTCAGTAAACCATTTAAACTGTGTGATTTACCTCAGTAAACCATTTAAACGGTGTGATTTACCTCAGTAAACAATTTAAATGGTGTGATGTACCTCAGTAAACCATTTAAACGGTGTGATGTACCTCAGTAAACCATTCTAACGGTGTGATGTACCTCAGTAAACCATTTAAACGGTGTGATTTACCTCAGTAAACCATTCTAACGGTGTGATGTACCTCAGTAAACCATTTAAACGGTGTGATTTACCTCAGTAAACCATTCTAAAGGTGTGATGTACCTCAGTAAACCATTCTAACGGTGTGATTTACCTCAGTAAACCATTTAAACGGTGTGATGTACCTCAGTAAACCATTTAAACATTTAAATGGTGTGATGTACCTCAGTAAACATTTAAATGGTGTGATTTACCTCAGTAAACCATTCTAACGGTGTGATGTACCTCAGTAAACCATTTAAACAGTGTGATGTACCTCAGTAAACCATTCTAACGGTGTGATGTACCTCAGTAAACCATTTAAACAGTGTGATGTACCTCAGTAAACCATTCTAACGGTGTGATTTACCTCAGTAAACCATTCTAACGGTGTGATTTACCTCAGTAAACCATTTAAACATTTAAACGGTGTGATGTACCTCAGTAAACCATTCTAACGGTGTGATGTACCTCAGTAAACCATTTAAACGGTGTGATGTACCTCAGTAAACCATTTAAACATTTAAATGGTGTGATTTACCTCAGTAAACCATTTAAACGGTGTGATTTACCTCAGTAAACCATTCTAACGGTGTGATTTACCTCAGTAAACCATTTAAACGGTGTGATGTACCTCAGTAAACCATTTAAACGGTGTGATGTACCTCAGTAAACCATTTAAACGGTGTGATGTACCTCAGTAAACCATTTAAACGGTGTGATTTACCTCAGTAAACCATTTAAACGGTGTGATGTACCTCAGTAAACCATTTAAACGGTGTGATGTACCTCAGTAAACCATTTAAACAGTGTGATGTACCTCAGTAAACCATTCTAACGGTGTGATTTACCTCAGTAAACCATTCTAACGGTGTGATTTACCTCAGTAAACCATTTAAACATTTAAACGGTGTGATGTACCTCAGTAAACCATTCTAACGGTGTGATGTACCTCAGTAAACCATTTAAACGGTGTGATGTACCTCAGTAAACCATTTAAACATTTAAATGGTGTGATTTACCTCAGTAAACCATTTAAACGGTGTGATTTACCTCAGTAAACCATTCTAACGGTGTGATTTACCTCAGTAAACCATTTAAACGGTGTGATGTACCTCAGTAAACCATTTAAACGGTGTGATGTACCTCAGTAAACCATTTAAACGGTGTGATGTACCTCAGTAAACCATTTAAACGGTGTGATTTACCTCAGTAAACCATTCTAACGGTGTGATGTACCTCAGTAAACCATTCTAACGGTGTGATTTACCTCAGTAAACCATTTAAACGGTGTGATGTACCTCAGTAAACCATTCTAACGGTGTGATGTACCTCAGTAAACCATTCTAACGGTGTGATTTACCTCAGTAAACCATTTAAATGGTGTGATGTACCTCAGTAAACCATTTAAATGGTGTGATGTACCTCAGTAAACCATTTAAACGGTGTGATGTACCTCAGTAAACCATTTAAATGGTGTGATGTACCAGTAAACCATTTAAATGGTGTGATGTACCTCAGTAAACCATTTAAACGGTGTGATGTACCTCAGTAAACCATTTAAATGGTGTGATGTACCTCAGTAAACCATTTAAACAGTGTGATGTACCTCAGTAAACCATTCTAACGGTGTGATGTACCTCAGTAAACCGTTCTAACGGTGTGATGTACCTCAGTAAACCATTTAAACGGTGTGATTTACCTCAGTAAACCATTCTAACGGTGTGATTTACCTCAGTAAACCGTTCTAACGGTGTGATGTACCTCAGTAAACCATTTAAACGGTGTGATTTACCTCAGTAAACCATTTAAACGGTGTGATGTACCTCAGTAAACCATTCTAACGGTGTGATGTACCTCAGTAAACCATTCTAACGGTGTGATGTACCTCAGTAAACCATTCTAACGGTGTGATTTACCTCAGTAAACCGTTCTAACGGTGTGATGTACCTCAGTAAACCATTTAAACGGTGTGATTTACCTCAGTAAACCATTCTAACGGTGTGATGTACCTCAGTAAACCATTCTAACGGTGTGATTTACCTCAGTAAACCGTTCTAACGGTGTGATGTACCTCAGTAAACCATTTAAACGGTGTGATTTACCTCAGTAAACCATTCTAACGGTGTGATGTACCTCAGTAAACCATTCTAACGGTGTGATGTACCTCAGTAAACCATTTAAACGGTGTGATTTACCTCAGTAAACCATTCTAAAGGTGTGATTTACCTCAGTAAACCATTCTAACGGTGTGATTTACCTCAGTAAACCATTTAAACTGTGTGATTTACCTCAGTAAACCATTTAAACGGTGTGATTTACCTCAGTAAACAATTTAAATGGTGTGATGTACCTCAGTAAACCATTTAAACGGTGTGATGTACCTCAGTAAACCATTCTAACGGTGTGATGTACCTCAGTAAACCATTTAAACGGTGTGATTTACCTCAGTAAACCATTCTAACGGTGTGATGTACCTCAGTAAACCATTTAAACGGTGTGATGTACCTCAGTAAACCATTCAACTCCGCTCCATCAAGGACTAAATTACTCCTCCTGAATGTATGTATGTATGTATGTATGTATGTATGTGTGTGTGTGTGTGTGTTCCCGAAAGTATGCCCAGCAAAACATTGCTGAAATGAGATTAGTTTGTCACAATCCAATTAAGACAGAAAATAGAGAGTTGGAGGCAATACATAGAGAATAGAGCGAGAATGCGAGAGGGAGAGAGAGAGAGAGACAGAGACAGAGACAGAGAGACAGAGAAAGAAAGACAGAGACAGGGAGAGAGAGAAAGACAGAGAGAGAGAAAGACAGAGAGAGAGACAGACAAAGACAGAGAGAGAAAGAGAAAGACAGAGAGAGAGAAAGACAGAGACAGAGAGAGAGAGAGAGAAAGACAGAGAGACAGAGACAGCTAGAAAAAGGAGAGAAATCTTTGAGTGCCATTACTGCTTCTAATAGTTATTTTATTGATGTTGTTAAATTTGTTTCTTCTCACTTTTGTACATTTTTTATTTAGCTTGCTTTGGCAATGTAAACCTTTGTTTCAAATGCCAATAAAGCCGTTTGAATTTAATTGACTTGAGAGAGAAAGAGATGGATGAGACAAGAACAAGTCTAATTAAAATTCCATTATGGCATCACTCAATAACCAATCACAGACCCAGCCAACACACTCTTTTATTAATGTGGCTACACACACACACACACACACACACACACACACACACACACACACACACACACACACACACACACACACACCATTTCTGATGTGGTCTCAGTCCAGTAGTGGCTCTGTTGGGGTCAATCCATCCTATGAAACTGTATTGTTTTTTTCAGTGTTAACCCCATTGTAACAGCATTCCTCCGAGGAGAAGCGAGGAGGACCAATGCGTAATAAGAAACTGAACACTTCAGAAATACAAAACAACAACGTGACAACCGAAACAGTTCTATCTGGTGCAGACACACAAAGACAGAAAATAACCACCCACAGAGCACAAAGGAAAACAGGCTACCTAAATATGGTTCTCAATCAGGGACAACGGCAGACAGCTGCCTCTGATTGAGAACCATTACAGGCCAAACACAGAAATAGAAAAAAACATAGAAAAACTCATATAGACTGCCCACCCCAACTCACGCCCTGACCATACTAAAACACATCACAAAGGATAAAATCCAGGTTACCAAATCGCAGCCACACATTCTAAAGATATTTAATTCATTCAGTCTAGATACAGTTGAAGTCAGAAGTTTACATACATTTAAGCTGGAGTCATTAAAACTCATTTTTTCAACCTCTTCACAAATTTCTTGTTCACAAACTATAGTTTTGGCAAGTCGGTTAGGACGTCTACTTTGTGCATGACACAAGTAATTTTTCCAACAATTGTTTACAGACAGATTATTTCACTGTATCACAATTCCAGTGGGTCAGAAGTTGACATAGACTAAGTTGACTGTGCCTTTAAACAGCTTGGAAAATTCCAGAAAATGATGTCATGGCTTTAGAAGCTTCTGATAGGCTAATTGACATCATTTGAGTCAATTGGAGGTGTACCTGTGGATGTATTTCAAGGCCTACCTTCAAACTCAGTGCCTCTTTGCTTGACATCTTAGGAAAATCAAACTAAATCAGCCAAGACCTCAGAAAAAAATTGTAGACCTCCACAAGTCTGGTTCATCGTTGTGAGCAATTTCCAAACACCTGCAGGTACCACGTTCATCTGAACAAACAATAGTATGCAAGTATAAACACCATGGGACCACGCAGCCGTCATACCACTCAGGAAGGAGACGCGTTCTGTCTCCTAGAGATGAATGTACTTTGGTGTGAAAAGTGCAAATCAATCCCAGAACAACAGCAAAGG
>NC_056438.1:5608657-5663657 GCF_018296145.1 Oncorhynchus tshawytscha | reverse complement strand
GCATTTTGGGTGTGGAAGAGAGGGGCATTTTGGGTGTGGAAGAGGTGGGCATTTTGGGTGTGGAAGAGAGTTGCATTTTGGGTGTGGAAGAGAGTTGCATTTTGGGTGTGGAGGAGAGTTGCATTTTGGGTGTGGAGGAGAGTTGCATTTTGGGTGTGGAAGAGGGTTGCATTTTGGATGTGGAGGAGATGGGCATTTTGGGTGTGGAAGAGAGGGGCATTTTGGGTGTGGAAGAGAGGGGCATTTTGGGTGTGGAGGAGAGTTGCATTTTGGGTGTGGAAGAGGTGGGCATTTTGGGTATGGAAGAGAGTTGCATTTTGGGTGTGGAAGAGAGTTGCATTTTGGGTGTGGAAGAGGTGGGCATTTTGGGTGTGGAAGAGGTGGGCATTTTGGGTGTGGAGGAGAGTTGCATTTTGGGTGTGGAAGAGAGTTGAATTTTGGGTGTGGAAGAGGGTTGCATTTTGGGTGTGGAGGAGATGGGCATTTTGGGTGTGGAAGATATGGGCCTTTTGGGTGTGGAATAGAGGGGAATTTGGGTGTGGAAGAGAGGGCATTTTGGGTGTGGAAGAGAGGGGCATTTGGTGCATTATTGTCCAGAGAATGAGCTCAGAGCCCGGTAGCAGCTCTAGTGCAACTAAAGCACCACCGAGAAGGGACGAACAAACGTAGCCAGGTTCAGGGGAAGGCAGATGTGGCAGGAAAGTTCAAGGGAAGACAGATGTGTCAAGAAAGTTCAAGGGAAGACAGATGTGGCAAGAAAGTTCAGGGGAAGACAGATGTGGCGGGAAAAGTAGATTGTGGTAGATCAGGAAAAAGATGGGGGGGGGAACAGTTGCTGACACTGCGATTAAGGTCGCTGAGGGGGTGCTGGGGAATGACATGGGAGTTCAAGAGGAGAGTGAAACAATGGAAAATGAAGTGGCTGTTTTCAAAGTACCGAGGAAGAATTTAAGGGGTGAAGAAGGTTCTAATTCCAAGAGGAAGGTAGAGATTGATAAATTAGTTGAGGATAAACAGGTTGTAGAGATGGAGTCTTCTTCTGGCGATGTGAGAGAGAACACCATATCTCTCCGGCCAGGTTAGATAGATTTTATAGTTTTGAGCATCAATCTCAGGTCTGTAAATCAAGTGTGATAACCACAGTGGGATTGTCAGTTCATTGTTTAGCAACAGAGGTGGTGGACACGCTGTAAAACCCCAAAAGTGTAGGGAAAATACAGATTCAACAATTCCGTGATCAATACACGATGAATGTCACCAGAGATATCACCAGATCAATGAACACTCTAAAGTCTGAGATAGAGGAACTCTTGGCGTTGGTTGAGACCACAGGAGATCGAGGCCACATTCAGGCACTCAAGAAGAAAAACAGCCTCATTGGCAGACCTGCTGGGTATCAGAGCAAGGGGGCGTTGGCAGACCTGCTGGGTATCAGAGCAAGGGGGCGTTGGCAGACCTGCTGGGTATCAGAGCAAGGGGGCGTTGGCAGACCTGCTGGGTATCAGAGCACAGGGGTGTTGGCAGACCTGCTGGGTATCAGAGCAAGGGGGCATTGGCAGACCTGCTGGGTATCAGAGCAAGGGGGCATTGGCAGACCTGCTGGGTATCAGAGCACAGGGGTGTTGGCAGACCTGCTGGGTATCAGAGCAAGGGGGCGTTGGCAGACCTGCTGGGTATCAGAGCACAGGGGTGTTGGCAGACCTGCTGGGTATCAGAGCAAGGGGGTGTTGGCAGACCTGCTGGGTATCAGAGCACAGGGGGTGTTGGCAGACCTGCTGGGTATCAGAGCACAGGGGGTGTTGGCAGACCTGCTGGGTATCAGAGCAAGGGGGCATTGGTGAGAAGTAAGTTTCAGGTAATCTCTGAAATGAATGCCTCATCCAAATTTTTCAGGTTGAGCTAGATTAACCATTGTCTATGCAGGAGCTATACACTGCATAAAAAGGCATGGAAAATAGAAGGGCACCAGGCATTTATGGGCTTCCCGTTTTCTTTTTGGAGTCTTTTATGAGCTATATTGGGAGAGGATTGGCTAGCAGTAGTTAACGATAGTTTGACCAGAGGGTTACCACCAATGAGATGCGGGAGGGCTGTCCTCACCCTACTGCCAAAAAAGGATGACCCTGTGGAGTGGAAGAACTGGAGGCCGATGGCCTTAATGTGCACTGATTATAAGATCCTGTCCAAGGCTTTGTCCACCAGGCTGAGGGAGGTGATGTTGAGGGAGGTGATGTTGAGGGAGGTGATGTTTAGGGAGGTGATGGGGCAAATCATGCGGACCAGTCCTGCTGTGTTCCCGGCCGGCAGATAGGGGATAACATCTAACCTGATTCTGGATTTTTTTGGGACATCTCTAGGGCTATTGGTTTGGATGCTTGTCTCATTTTAATTGATCAGTAAAAGGCATGTGACCCAGTTGAACATCAATACTTACAGTGCACTTTTAAGGCATTTGGTTTCAGCTCTGGTTTGATTTCCATGATCAGGGTGATATATGGTGACATTGAAAGTGTATTGAAAGTTAACGGTGGCTTGAGTGCCCCTTTTCAAAGTGTGTAGAGGAACTAGGCAGGGGTGTTCGTTGTCGGGAATGTTATATGCCATTCGCTATAGAGCCACTACCAAATAGCATTAGAAGTTGCATTGAAGGGGTGTAGCTTTCAGAGGATATTCCTCCTATTCGTCTCTCAGCCTATGCTGATGATGTAGTTATTTTTAGTGGAAAATCAAGCGGAGGTGGATAGCTTGAGTCTCATAGTTGATTGGTTTAAAGGGAATATCCTCTGCATAGGTTAATTGGGGGGAGTATGCTTTACAGAATTGGGAAATGGTCTGGGGGGATCATGGCTTTGCCAGCGGGGTTGGAATGGTGTAAGGGATGGTTCAAGTACCTAGGGGACGAGGGGACTATGGAAAAACATTGGAATGGGGTGGTTGAAATGGTGTAAGGGAGGATGAGGAGATGGTGGTTGAAATGGTGTAAGGGAGGATGAGGAGATGGTGGTTGAAATGGTGTAAGGGAGGATGAGGAGATGGTGGTTGTAATGGTGTAAGGGAGGATGAGGAGATGGTGGTTGTAATGGTGTAAGGGAGGATGAGGAGATGGTGGTTGAAATGGTGTAAGGGAGGATGAGGAGATGGTGGTTGATATCTCATATTTCATGTGGGGGACACACTATTATTGTTAATAATGTGGTTGGCCTCTGCACTGTTGTCATGTTTAGAGACACCGTGTGGCCGTCTGGCAATTATTGTAGATTTATTTTGGGACAAATATCATTGTGTTCCACAAAGTGTTTTGTATTTGTCAAAAGAGGAGGGGGGAGAGTCAGACAGACTAGGGATTACACCCAATATCCCAGAGTCAGACAGACTAGGGATTAGACCCAATATCCCAGAGTCAGACAGACTAGGGATTACACCCAATATCCCAGAGTCAGACAGACTAGGGATTAGACCCAATATCCCAGAGTCAGACAGACTAGGGATTAGACCCAATATCCCAGAGTCAGACAGACTAGGGATTACACCCAATATCCCAGAGTCAGACAGACTAGGGATTACACCCGATATGTTTCTCAGTCAGACAGAAAGACTTCATTACTGCATCTGAGAGGGTTGGAAGTGGTGGGTTTGGATGAGGTGAATGGGGAGGAGTTATATAGGGGGTGTGTGAAGGTTTTATATAAAGATACGTTGAAAAATAGAAAAGACTCTCATTGGAGGGTTAAACTGGGCCTTGAAGACAAGGTAAAGCCAGCATGGAGAACACTGTACAAGCCACCGTTACTAAAGGGGACTGGTGATATGTAATGGAGGGTGTTGATGACAAGGTAAAGCCAGCATGGAGAACACTGTACAGGGGACTGGTGATATGTAATGGAGGGTGTTGATGACAAGGTAAAGCCAGCATGGAGAACACTGTACAGGGGAATGGTGATATGTAATGGAGGGTGTTGATGACAAGGTAAAGCCAGCATGGAGAACACTGTACAGGGGACTGGTGATATGTAATGGAGGGTGTTGATGACAAGGTAAAGCCAGCATGGAGAACACTGTACAGGGGAATGGTGATATGTAATGGAGGGTGTTGATGACAAGGTAAAGCCAGCATGGAGAACACTGTACAGGGGAATGGTGATATGTAATGGAGGGTGTTGATGACAAGGTAAAGCCAGCATGGAGAACACTGTACAGGGGACTGGTGATATGTAATGGAGGGTGTTGATGACAAGGTAAAGCCAGCCTGGAGAACACTGTACAGGGGACCGTTACTAAAGGGGACTGGTGATATGTAATGGGGGGTGATACATGGCATCATTGCAGTTAATGCTTTTGTTTCTGTCATTAACTCAGATGTCGGAGATGGATGTTGTTTATGTAACATAAGATTTTTTAAAAATTCACTGTTTTAAGGAGTGTGAGAGGATAAAGCCCCTCTTTGAAGTACTGGAGTCTTTGTTACCAGCTGTAGGGGGGATTCTCTATAACACCGTTTTTACTTTAGGGTTTCGATACAGTAAACAGCAGAAGAGAAACTGTCAACAGTTCAATGTTATTTTAGCTTGTCGGATACATAAGATAGACACGGGATATGGGCAGGATGTTTTTTTAAAGGATTAGTCAAAGCGAGAATAAAAGTGGATTTTGAGTTCTTCTCAGGCTGTAAAAGATCTCTGTTTGAGGAGAAGTGGACTTACGAAGGAGCGGTTTGTTTTGAGGGGAAACTATTTTTGTTAGTTTTTTTATGATTTTTCTATTTTTTTTATTATTCAATGTTTATTTAAGAATGACACATTTGTTGTTTAATTTCTGAAAAGACACAGTGTGCCATTTATTTGTGTTAATACTTGGGGAATAAAATATAGGTTTTATAAAAACTTGTCACGACTTCCGCCTAAGTTGCCGGCGTTCGGCGCTCGTCGTCACAGGCTTTCTAGCTGCCACCGATCTATGTTTCTGTTTTCCATTTGTTTTGTCTTGATTATTCACACCTGGTTCCCATTTAGTTATTATTATTTCCCTATTTAACCCTCTGGTTCCCATTATGTTTTGTGTGTGATTATTCCCTGGTTTGTTTTCGTTGTGTTTTATTGTCCCTGCTTGGATTATTTTGGCTGATTTATTTTTTCAGAGTAAAGTACGTTATTTTTTACTCAGTTCTGTGTCCTGCGCTTGACACCGTCCTCAACTCTGCACAATTGACATATGACAAAACTCAACAACAAAAAATCTCTCTCAATTCAATTCAATTCAAGGGGCTTTATTGGCATGGGAAACATTTGTTAACATTGTCAAAGCAAGTGAAGTAGATAATATACAAAAGTGAAATAAACAATAAAAATAAACAGTAAACATCACACATACAGAAATTCCAAAATAATAAAGTATGATGGATATATACAGTGTTGTAACGATGTACAAATGGTTAAAGTACAAAAGGGAAAATAAATAAGCATAAATATGGGTTGTATTTACAATGGTGTTTTGTTCTTCACTGGTTGCCCTTTTCTCGTGGCAACAGGTCACAAATCTTGCTGCTGTGATGGAACACTGTGGAATTTCACCCAGTAGATATGGGAGTTTATCAAAATTGGATTTGTTTTCTAATTCTTTGTGGATCTGTGTAATCTGAGGGAAATATGTCTCTCTAATATGGTCATACATTGGACAGGAGGTTAGGAAGTGCAGCTCAGTTTCCACCTCATTTTGTGGGCAGTGTGCACATAGCTTATCTCGCTCTCCCTCTCTCTACTCTACTTCCCGTCTCTCTCTCCTCCTCTCCTCCTTTCACACCTCCCCTCCTACTTGCCTTCATTCTCAAGGAGTGAGACTGTACTGACAGAAGTTAGGGGGTCACAGCGTTTTCATGCACTCACGTTCATGTGTGTGTCTGTGTGTGTGTATTGATGTGTGTGTGTGTGTGTGTGTTTGCATGTGTGAGTTTGCTCTGTGTGTGTGTGTGACAGTCAGGAAGGAAGGTGAGATGTCCTGGCCTTGCGGTGTGTCACTAGCAGATTGCAGGGTGTGACATGACACCAGGCGTGACCCAGGAGCTTGGCCATCGGTCTCACACAGGTCACTAACTATGTGTTCATATTTTATATGTTTGACAAAATAAAGAATTAAAGTTTAAACTTCACTGTCTAATAAATCATAAATCTAAAATAAATCTCTCCTGTAACTTTACATTGGACACAGCAGAGGCGTGCATGTGATTGCATTGTGATTTAATTTAGATTCCACTCTTATCAAACAAGCCTTCTCCATCCAGTATATTAAAATATAAAATATAAAATAGACAAGACTATATTTTCATTTGCTGAATGTTCTAATAGAGAGATAAGAGAGTGTGTGTAACTGCAGCATCTCTTAAAGAGAGAGAGAAACAGAGAGAGAGAGAGAGACAGAGAGACAGAGAGAGAAACAGAGAGAGAGACAGAGAGACAGAGAGAGAAACAGAGAGAGAGAGACAGAGAGAGAAACAGTGAGAGAGACAGAGAGAGAGAGAGAGAGAAACAGAGAGAGAGAGACAGAGAGAGAGAAACAGAGAGAGAGAGAAGCAGAGAGAGAGAGAGATAGACAGAGACAGAGACAGAGAGAAACAGAGAGTGAGACAGAGAGAGAGAAACAGAGAGAGAGACAGAGAGAGAGAAACAGAGAGAGAGAGAAGCAGAGAGAGAGAGAGATAGACAGAGACAGAGACAGAGAGAAACAGAGAGTGAGACAGAGAGAGAGAAACAGAGAGAGAGACAGAGAGAGAAACAGAGAGAGAGAAACAGAGAGAGAGACAGAGAGAGAGAAACAGAGAGAGAGAGAGGGACAGTGAGAGACAGAGACAGATACAGAGAGAGAGAGACAGAGATTGAGAGATAGGGAGACACACACACAGAGAGAGACATATCGAGATCAAGACAAAGGAGATGAGAGCGTCCTGACTGGTTCCATCACCGCCTGGTACGGCAACTGCTCAGCCTCCGGCCACAAGGCACTACAGAGGGTAGTGCGAACGGCCCAGTACATCACTGGGGCTAAGCTTCCTGCCATCCAGGACCTCTATACCAGGCGGTGTCAGAGGAAGGACCTAAAAATTGTCAAAGACTCCAGCCACCCTAATCATAGACTGTTCTCTCCGCTACCGAAAAGGCAAGCGGTACCGAAGCGCCAAGTCTAGGTCAAGAGGCTTCTAAACAGCTTCTACCCCCAAGACATAAGACTCCTGAACATCTAAGTCAATTGGCTACCCAGACTATTCACATTTCCCCTCCCATCTCCACACCACTGCCACTCTCTGCTGTCATCTATGCATAGTCACTTTAATTAACTCTACCTACATGTACATACTACGTCAACGAACCGGTGCCCCCGCACATTGACTCTGTACCGTAACACCCTGTATATAGCCTCCACATTAACTCTGTACTGTAACACCCTGTATATAACCTCCACATTGACTCTGTACCGTAATACCCTGTATATAGCCTCCACACCCCCCTGTATATATTGTTATTTTTTACATCTCCTCTTTAATTACTTGTTACTTTTATATCTCTTATTCTTATGGCTAAGGGCTTGTCAGTGAGCATTTCACTGTATAGTCTACACCTGTTGTATTCAACGCATGTGAGTAATAAAATCTGAGGACGGCGACCCAACCGGTAAGTATGATCTGAGGACAGTAACCCAACCGGTAAGTATGATCTGAGGACAGTGACCCAACCGGTAAGTATGATCTGAGGACAGTAACCCAACCGGTAAGTATGATCTGAGGACAGTGACCCAACCGGTAAGTATGATCTGAGGACAGTGACCCAACCGGTAAGTATGATCTGAGGACAGTGACCCAACCGGTAAGTATGATCTGAGGACAGTAACCCAACCGGTAAGTATGATCTGAGGACAGTGACCCAACCGGTAAGTATGATCTGAGGACAGTAACCCAACCGGTAAGTATGATCTGAGGACAGTGACCCAACCGGTAAGTATGATCTGAGGACAGTGACCCAACCGGTAAGTATGATTTGAGGACAGTGACCCAACCGGTAAGTATGATCTGAGGACAGTGACCCAACCGGTAAGTATGATCTGAGGACAGTGACCCAACCGGTAAGTTTGATCTGAGGACAGCGACCCAACCGGTAAGTATGATCTGAGGACAGCGACCCAACCGGTAAGTATGATCTGAGGACAGTAACCCGACCGGTAAGTATGATCTGAGGACAGTGACCCAACCGGTAAGTATGACCTGAGGACAGTGACCCAACCGGTAAGTATGATCTGAGGACAGTGACCCAACCGGTAAGTATGATCCACTGACCGCTGAGCAACCCTCATGGATGATGCCTCTTTCCTTCACTGATTATTGTGGCCTCCTTTCCTTCACTGATTAATGTGGCCTCCTTTCCTTCACTGATTAATGTGGCCTCCTTTCCTTCACTGATTAATGTGGCCTCCTATCCTTCACTGATTAATGTGGCCTCCTATCCTTCACTGATTAATGTAGCCTCCTTTCCTTCACTGATTAATGTGGCCTCCTTTCCTTCACTGATTCATGTGGCCTCCTATACTTCACTGATTAATGTAGCCTCCTACATTAAGGAGGAGAGGAGGAGGAGAGGAGGAGGGGAGGAGAGGAGGAGAGGAGAGAGGGGAGGAGAGGAGGAGAGGAGAGAGAGGAGAGGAGAGGAGAGGAGAGGAGAGGAGAGGAGAGGAGAGGAGAGGAGAGGAGAGGAGAGGAGAGGAGAGGAGAGGAGAGGAGAGGAGGAGGGAGGAGGAGGAGGAGAGAGAGGAGAGGAGAGGAGAGGAGAGAGGGAGAGGAGAGGAGGGAGAGGAGAGGAGAGTGAGGAGGAGAGGAGGAGAGGAGAGGAGAGAGAGGAGGAGAGGAGAGGAGAGAGGGAGGAGAGGAGGAGAGGAGAGGAGAGAGAGGAGGAGAGGAGAGAGAGGAGGAGAGGAGGAGAGGAGGAGAGGAGAGGAGAGAGAGAGGAGGAGAGGAGAGGAGAGAGAGGAGGAGAGGAGAGAGAGGAGGAGAGGAGAGAGAGGAGGGAGAGGGAGAGGAGAGGAGAGAGGGAGGAGAGGAGGAGAGGAGGAGAGGAGAGGAGAGAGAGAGAGGAGGAGAGGAGAGGAGAGAGAGGAGGAGAGGAGAGGAGGAGAGGAGGAGAGGAGAGGAGAGAGAGAGAGGAGAGAGAGAGGGAGAGGAGAGGAGAGGAGAGGAGAGGAGAGGAGAGGGAGGAGAGGAGAGGAGAGAGGAGGAGAGAGAGAGAGGAGGAGAGGAGAGGAGAGAGAGGAGGAGAGGAGGAGAGTTATACAGTGAAATAGTTCTCGATCTTGGATTTTGATATTTTCCCCAATTAGATAAATCCTGTTACGGCTAGAGGAACATCGAGTGACATTGCAGAGTGCGGAATTCAAATTAAATGGTCTGTCTGTCTGTCTGTCTGTCTGTCTGTCTGTCTGTCTGTCTGTCTGTCTGTCTGTCTGTCTGTCTGTCTGTCTGTCTGTCTGTCTGTCTGTCTGTCTGTCTGTCTGTCTGTCTGTCTGTCTGTCTCTGTCTGTCTGTCTGTCTGTCTGTCTGTCTGTCTGTCTGTCTGTCTGTCTGTCTGTCTGTCTGTCTGTCTGTCTATTACAGGTCATAATGTTGTATCATATTGCAGTGCCCACTGTCTAATACATACATAGTGATTTGATAGTTTGGATATTGACAACAACAAAAAATCGTATTATTATTAATGCACCCTAGGGGCCTAAATCAGTAAATAATCATGTTTTAATTGGTCATCAGAGTGTTCCCAAACCTCTCAACTCTGATCCTGATTGGCTATTGAACAATCTCTGCTCCACGTTGCCTAGCAACAACCCAGCAGGACTGCAGGGTCAGTTGGCCTGTGCATCATGGAGCAGTGTGGCAATTCAAAACACACACACACACACACACACACAAACACAAACACACACACACACACAAACACACACACACACAACACACACACACACACACACACACACACACACACACACACACACCCCATGCACGGATGGGACATACATCTCTGTACTGTAAGTGCAGCAGGATTGAGCAAGGTGTCCTCTCCTTCAGTCACTCTGGCCAGTGCCAGTCAATGCCAGCCAATGCCAGTCAGGCAGACTGAAGACCAGCTGTGTTATGCCTCTGTGCCATATGGTCTCCTCAGACCTTCTCCTTCACCTCTGCCCAAAGTCTCCTAGTGATGAATGAATCATGATCTTTTGCAGTTTGGACTGGAAGAGATTTCCTTCTATCAACCCCCAGGATATCTGCCAATAAGGCCAGAACCAGTCAACTCTGACACTGACAAGGTGATGAGGCTCAGACGCAGAAGCAAAGGAGTAGAGATAGGAGTTTAGAAACATTGTTTCTCTAGTTTCAGTGGAAGTGGGACCGTATGTCTGTCTTTACCCTGTGATGGGGAGTAGTGGGACCGTATGTCTGTCTTTACCCTGTGATGGGGGTAGTGGGACCGTGTCTGTCTTTACCCTGTGATGGGGAGTAGTGGGACCGTATGTCTGTCTTTACCCTGTGATGGGGGTAGTGGGACCGTGTCTGTCTTTACCCTGTGATGGGGAGTAGTGGGACCGTATGTCTGTCTTTACCCTGTGATGGGGGTAGTGGGACCGTATGTCTGTCTTTACCCTGTGATGGGGGTAGTGGGACCGTATGTCTGTCTTTACCCTGTGATGGGGAGTAGGTAGTGGGAGCATATGTCTGTCTTTACCCTGTGATGGGGAGTAGTGGGTAGTATAGTGACACATGGGGCATCCGAGGGCAGTAGACTTCAGCATATCCATCCGCCAACAGGATCATTTGACAAATTCCTCAGCTCCTCCATGAGAATGGGGCGGGGACAGACTCAACCAATCTAAGGCTGATATTGTCTCACTTTGGCAACGTTCTAATGCACAATTGTCATTCCCCAGAGGGGGTCCAACTCATTCCCCAGAGGGGGTCCAACTCATTCCCCAGAGGGGGGGGGGGTTTCGCTCCTCCCATGTACTTGATCGATGAATTAAGGTCACTAATTAATTAGGAACTCCCCTCAACTGGTTGTTTTGGGCTTAATTTAAAGGGAACAAACTAAAACCTGCAAACACTCGGCCCTCCTCATGGAATGTGTTTTGACAGCCCTGCTCTAATCTAGTAATCTATTAATCCCAAATGTGTTTTGACAGCCCTGCTCTAATCTAGCAATCTATTAATCCCAAATGTGTTTTGACAGCCCTGCTCTAATCTAGCAATCTATAATCCCAAATGTGTTTTGACAGCCCTGCTCTAATCTAGCAATCTATAATCCCAAATGTGTTTTGACAGCCCTGCTCTAATCTAGCAATCTATTAATCCCAAATGTGTTTTGACAGCCCTGCTCTAATCTAGCAATCTATTAATCCCAAATGTGTTTTGCCAGCCCTGCTCTAATCTAGCAATCTATTAATCCCAAATGTGTTTTGACAGCACTGCTCTAATCTAGCAATCTATTAATCCCAAATGTATTTTGACAGCCCTGCTCTAATCTAGCAATCTATTAATCCCAAATGTGTTTTGACAGCCCTGCTCTAATCTAGCAATCTATTAATCCCAAATGTGTTTTGACAGCCCTGCTCTAATCTAGCAATCTATAATCCCAAATGTGTTTTGACAGCCCTGCTCTAATCTAGCAATCTATTAATCCCAAATGTGTTTTGACAGCCCTGCTCTAATCTAGCAATCTATAATCCCAAATGTGTTTTGACAGCCCTGCTCTAATCTAGCAATCTATTAATCCCAAATGTGTTTTGACAGCCCTGCTCTAATCTAGCAATCTATTAATCCCAAATGTATTTTGACAGCCCTGCTCTAATCTAGCAATCTATTAATCCCAAATGTGTTTTGACAGCCCTGCTCTAATCTAGCAATCTATTAATCCCAAATGTATTTTGACAGCCCTGCTCTAATCTAGCAATCTATTAATCCCAAATGTGTTTTGACAGCCCTGCTCTAATCTAGCAATCTATAATCCCAAATGTGTTTTGACAGCCCTGCTCTAATCTAGCAATCTTTAATCCCAAATGTGTTTTGACAGCCCTGCTCTAATCTAGCAATGTATTAATCCCAAATGTGTTTTGACCGTAATGTGTTCATTCATCCCATCTGTTCATCCTCCTCTCCGTTTCATACAGACCTCCGTCATCTATCCATCCTCCTCCTGTCCCGTCTCTATTCATTCTTCCGTCTTTCATGTGGAAAAATCATCAGAGCTGATTTGAACCTGGGTCCCTTCTGCTTTCATTAAAACTGTGTTAGCCCTCCGAGCAAAGGTCTATATGACATTAGTTTAAGGTGCTTTCGCAGGTAACCGAGTGGTTAGAGCGTTGGGCCAGTAACCGTAAAGGTTTGCTAGATTGGATCCCCGAGCTGACAAGGTACAAATCTGTCATTCTGCCCCTGAACAAGGCAGTTAACCCACTCTTCCTAAACCATCATTGTAACTGATAATTTGTTCTTAACTAACTTGCCTAGTTTAAATAAAGATTAAATAAATAAATGATGTTAAACTTGGTAAATTATTCTGTGAATGTGGTGTTGATGTAGGACTAGGGTTCCCCCATCTGGCGAAAAATAGTTCCTACAAGTTCCTCCAATCAACTCCTCTGTCTTCAGTGGGTCTATGACGTTGTTCGGATGAGATAGTCGAATGCGCACGCGCAAATCCTTGAGCGTCCGTGGAGCGGCTTGGAGAGAAAGACAAGTACGAGATTTCTCCATAGAAAATAACAGAAGGTATGTAACAAAAACCCTATTTCACAAGACAGAAGAGATGAGTTGTGGTATGTGATTTAAAACGGACACTACCGCTGGCTGGAAGTAGAAACTCGGGTTTGTGTCCTCTGTCGCATGCGGCGCTTAATGCAACACGATACAGGAAATACAAAATGGAGGGCTGATGTTTTTCGGAAAATCGAAGACGCAAAAGGCAGCTGTGATCTATCACGTCTTAGGGTGACCACATTTAAACTGCCCAAATACGGGACATTCTTAGGACAGTGTAGCCTAGAAACAGATATATATATTTTGTGTGCAGCACCCCTCCCCCAAAACACAGCCCCCAGCCCCCAAAACACAGCCCCCCAAACACAGCCCCCCAAAACACAGCCCCCCAAAACACAGCCCCCCAAAACACAGCCCCCCAAAACACAGCCCCCCAAAACACAGCCCCCCCCAAAACACAGCCCCCCAAAACACGCCAATAGGATCTCTGACTTGTTCTGCCCACACAGGCAGTGGGATATCAGGCTATGCTATTCAATTTGGATCTGTAATGTTGAAATGTTACTCATTTTAGCATTATGTGATCTTCCAAGACATTTATTCAAGCTTTGATCTAACTTTATGGGACTCCCAATCACAACAAGGTTGTGATACAGCCCAGGATTCGAACCAGGGTCTGTAGTGACTCCTCTAGCACTGAGACGCTGTGCCTTAGACAGCTGCACCTCTCGGGATCCCAGTGATCACCCTTATCACAGCCTAACCAAAAACAATCTTCCTGTTTTCTGTGAAATCTGTCTGATTTTTTTAACATGCAAAACAAAACCTCCTTTTGGATGGGCGACTGGCTGTTGTGTGCACATGATTGTTTGGCTAGCAATGCTAGCTAGCTAATAGTTTGCAGTCTGTAAAGTGTGGGACTAGCCACTACATTTCTGTTAGCTAGCTAATAGTTTGCAGCCTGTAAAGTGTGGGACTAGCCACTACATTTCTGTTAGCTAGCTAATAGTTTGCAGTCTGTAAAGTGTGGTACTAGCTACTACATTTCTGTTAGCTAGCTAATAGTTTGCAGCCTGTAAAGTGTGGGACTAGCCACTACATTTCTGTTAGCTAGCTAATAGTTTGCAGCCTGTAAAGTGTGGGACTAGCTACTACATTTCTGTTAGCTAGCTAATAGTTTACAGTCTGTAAAGTGTGGGACTAGCCACTACATTTGTTAGCTAGCTAATAGTTTGCAGTCTGTAAAGTGTGGGACTAGCTACTACATTTCTGTTAGCTAGCTAGCTAATAGTTTGCAGCCTGTAAAGTGTGGGACTAGCCACTACATTTCTGTTAGCTAGCTAGCTAATAGTTTGCAGCCTGTAAAGTGTGGGACTAGCCACTACATTTCTGTTAGCTAGCTAATAGTTTACATATGTCAGAGTTTTCTAATTATTTGTATTGATATCCTCTCTAAGTTGTGAGTTGTAACACGAGCTAATCAGCCATCTGGTTCGGTGGTTAGCTCCTTGCACCTTGTGGTGTGCACATGACCAATGAACGAGCAGATGCTGTTTAGGTCAAACGAGGACACTGCTCAGGCTAGCCTGGACACAACCCCCCCCCCAACGTTGAATTGCATTGAATTCCACATCGGGCATAAATGAGCGTTTTTGTATCAGGAAAGTTACCTCACACGACCTCTACAAGCCATAAATCAGAATGAAATGTACTTTACCGGTTGTCTGTGCTGTCGGGTGATAGAAATATGAACCCACTAACCAGCACTTTGAAAAGGTTGATGCAATTATGGATTTCCCGGGCAGTTGACTGGGGTAGCCAGGTACCGGTTGTCTGTGCCGTTGGTCCTTTTTGCAGGTAGGAATGAGACCGTGTACCCACAGGATATTCATACTTGCATCAACCTTTTCAAAGTGCTGTTTAGTGTTTCATATTTCATATCACCCGAAGCACCGCAGCAGTTCCACGTAAAGGCGTGCACGAGAAGCATGCATACTAGCCGAGCTGGTGCACGTGGTTCTGCCACGGTGCTTCGGGTGATTGAAATATCAACCCACTAACCAGCACTTTATTTATTTTTTATTTAACCTTTATTTAACCAGGTAGGCTAGTTGAGAAAAAGTTCTCATTTGCAACTGCGACCTGGCCAAGATAAAGCATAGCAGTGTGAACAGACAACACAGAGTTACACATGGAGTAAACAATTAACAAGTCAATAACACAGTAGAAAAAAAGAGAGTCTATATACATTGTGTGCAAAATGCATGAGGGGGTAGGCGAATAATTACAATTTTGCAGATTAACACTGGAGTGATAAATGTTCAGATGGTCATGTACAGGTAGAGATACTGGTGTGCAAAAGAGCAGAAAAGTAAATAAATATAAACAGTATGGGGATAAGGTAGGTCAAATTGGGTGGGCTATTTACCGATAGACTATGTACAGCTGCAGCGATCGGTTAGCTGCTCAGATAGCTGATGTTTGAAGTTGGTGAGGGAGATAAAAGTCTCCAACTTCAGCGATGTTTTCAATTTGTTCCAGTCACAGGCAGCAGAGAACTGGAACGAAAGGCGGAAAAATGAGGTGTTGGCTTTAGGGATGATCAGTGAGATACACCTGCTGGAGCGCGTGCTACAGGTGGGTGTTGCCATCGTGACCAGTGACCTGAGATAAGGCGGAGCTTTACCTAGCATGGACTTGTAGATGACCTGGAGCCAGTGGGTCTGGCGACGAATATGTAGCGAGGGCCAGCCGACTAGAGCATACAGGTCACAGTAGTGATCGGTACGATAGTCAGTTTTACTAGGGTAAGTTTGGCGGCGTGAGTGAAGGAGGCTTTATTGCGGAATAGAAAGCCGACTCTAGATTTGATTTTAGATTGGAGATGTTTGATATGAGTCTGGAAGGAGAGTTTACAGTCTAGCCAGACACCTAGGTACTTATAGATGTCCACATATTCTAGGTCGGAACCATCCAGGGTGGTGATGCTAGTCGGGCGTGCGGGTGCAGGCAGCGAACGGTTGAAAAGCATGCATTTGGTTTTACTAGCGTTTAGGAGCAGTTGGAGGCCACGGAAGGAGTGTTCGTTTGGAGGTTAGATAGCACAGTGTCCAAGGACGGGCCGGAAGTATACAGAATGGTGTCGTCTGCGTAGAGGTGGATCAGGGAATCGCCCGCAGCAAGAGCAACATCATTGATATATACAGAGAAAAGAGTCGGCCCGAAAATTGAACCCTGTGGCACCCCCATAGAGACTGCCAGAGGACTGGACAGCATGCCCTCCGATTTGACACACTGAACTCTGTCTGCAAAGTAGTTGGTGAACCAGGCAAGGCAGTCATTAGAAAAACCGAGGCTACTGAGTCTGCCGATAAGAATATGGTGATTGACAGAGTCGAAAGCCTTGGCCAGGTCGATGAAGACGGCTGCACAGTACTGTCTTTTATCGATGGCGGTTATGATATCGTTTAGTACCTTGAGTGTGGCTGAGGTGTACCCGTGACCAGCTCGGAAACCAGATTGCACAGCGGAGAAGGTACGGTGGGATTCGAGGTGGTCAGTGACTTGTTTGTTGACTTGGCTTTCGAAGACCTTAGATAGGCAGGGCAGTATGGATATAGGTCTGTAACAGTTTGGGTCCAGGGTGTCTCCCGCTTTGAAGAGGGGGATGACTGTGGCAGCTTTCCAATCCTTGGGGATCTCAGACGATATGAAAGAGAGGTTGAACAGGCTGGTAATAGGGGTTGCGACAATGGCGGCGGATAGTTTCAGAAAAAGAGGGTCCAGATTGTCAAGCCCAGCTGATTTGTACGGGTCCAGGTTTTGCAGCTCTTTCAGAACATCTGCTATCTGGATTTGGGTAAAGGAGAACCTGGAGAGGCTTGGGCGAGTAGCTGCGGGGGGGGCGGAGCTGTTGGCCGAGGTTGGAGTAGCCAGGAGGAAGGCATGGCCAGCCATCATTTATCGGTGGTGACCGTGTTACCTAGCCTCAGTGCAGTGGGCAGCTGGGAGGAGGTGCTCTTGTTCTCCATGGACTTTACAGTGTCCCAGAAATTTTTGGAGTTAATTTCTGCCTGAAGAAGCTGGCCTTTGCTTTCCTGACTGACTGCGTGTATTGGTTCCTGACTTCCCTGAACAGTTGCATATCGCGGGGACTATTCGATGCTATTGCAGTCCGCCACAGGATGTTTTTGTGCTGGTTGAAGGCAGTCAGGTCTGGAGTGAACCAAGGGCTATATCTGTTCTTAGATCTGCATTTTTTGAACGCAGCATGCTTATCTAAAATGGTGAGGAAGTTACTTTTAAAGAATAACCAGGCATCCTCAACTGACTGGATGAGGTCAATATCCTTCCAGGATACCCGGGCCAGGTTGATTAGAAAGGCCTGCTCGCAGAAGTGTTTTAGGGAGCGTTTGACAGTGATGAGGGGTGGTCGTTTGACTGCGGCTCCGTAGCGGATACAGGCAATGAGGCAGTGATCGCTGAGATCCTGGTTGAAGACAGCGGAGGTGTATTTGGAGGGCCAGTTGGTCAGGATGACATCTATGAGGGTGCCCTTGTTTACAGATTTAGGGTTGTACCTGGTGGGTTCCTTGATGATTTGTGTGAGATTGAGGGCATCTAGCTTAGATTGTAGGACTGCCGGGGTGTTAAGCATATCCCAGTTTAGGTCACCTAACAGAACAAACTCTGAAGCTAGATGGGGGGCGATCAATTCACAAATGGTGTCCAGGGCACAGCTGGGAGCTGAGGGGGTCGGTACCAGGCGGCAACAGTGAGAGACTTATTTCTGGAGAGAGTAATTTTTAAAATTAGTAGTTCGAACTGTTTGGGTATGGTTTGCTCTTATGGTTTACCCAGCTATTATCAATTTGAAAAGGTTGATGCAATTATGGATTTCCTGTATCATCGTCTTGAAAACTTGACATTCCTACCTGCAACAACAAAAAAACGCCGATCAACCGCGTGGACAACCGGTTCAGCAAGTTCCAACATTCTGCCGTGTAGAAGTCGCATGAGGAAGCTTTCCTGAACCAAATGCTAATTTGTTCCCGACGTAGAGAATTGAAATGAAATTCAACGTGAGGTTTCCGGGCCAGGCGGCGCATGCTGGCCGAGTCTTTACCCGGATACTGCAACCTGGGCGGCAGGGTAGCCTAGTGGTTAGAGCGTTGGACTAGTAACTGAAAGGTTGCAAGTTCAAATCCCCGAGCTGACAAGGTGAAAATCTGTCGTTCCAAGGCCGTAATTGAAAATAAGAATTTGTTCTTAACTGACTTGCCTAGTTAAATAAAGGTAAAATTAAAAAAAAATCTGTCGGCCAGGACGACCAAGTCCAAACACGTTTTTTTCCCCCTAAGAACATTTATCAAATGACACATCTTTTAGCTCCACGTTTGTTAGCTTTTTTTGCCTTTTTATATTTAGTAGACAATTCAATGTTTGTCCCCGTCCCCGTGGTAACATGGCATTAGTCCCCGTCCCCGTGGTAACATGGCGTTAGTCCCCGTCCCCGTGGTAACATGGCGTTAGTCCCCGTGGTAACATGGCGTTAGTCCCCGTGGTAACATGGCATTAGTCCCCGTCCCCGTGGTAACATGGCGTTAGTCCCCGTCCCCGTGGTAACCTCACAGACAATCCATTTAGACCAGGTGTTTGAAATGTTTGCTCTTTCCCAGCTATTAAAAGGCGGCTATTTAAGAGATCTATTTAAGAGACTGCGTTTCATTGGAAGTTTGACAGTGTATTTCCCACCATTTTAATACGTTGCTGTTATAGAAGTTGTTGGGTTCATTGCTTGATGATGATGATGATGATGATGATGATGATGATGATAATAATAATAAAATGTTGGCTGCTGAAATATTTAGGTTTTCCATCAGGTCTTATAGGCCTTGTTCCACTCGTGATCACTGCAACGTTATAGAATAATGTATTGACATTATTGTGTAACTGCTAAAAACATCTTAGGTTGACCTTTTTTTTTTTACATTGTTATGCCAGTATTGGACTTGTTTTTGGTTTTGTCAAATGCAGTAGTTTGGGGCACGTGGTCAACTCTTTTATCAGTTGATCTCTCTGTGTTTAATCACATGTGAAAACTCTACAGCCTTCCTATCGGTGTAGAATATCCTGATGCAAAGATACATGAACATGATTATATATATGAAGCCAATCACAGAAGTAAACTGCTTAAAATTCAGGCTCGGTTACGGGTTCTCCTTGCACCTATTTTACCCACTATCTTTCTCTGCGGGTGGTGGGGATGGGTTCCCTTCTCTCAAAACTGGTTTTTATGAAGCAGGTTTTGAAGTTCAGCTTTCATGTCTCAACGCTTTGCACCATGACGTTAACCACTTTGAAAATAAACACGCTGTTAAGAATATTATCTCGTCAATATTATCGGAAAGTGTATTAGTGTGGGTTAGTGACATGAATTGGTTTAGTTGACTCTCAAGTGCAGTGTTCTGTTTGGTTATACGACTTTCAGATCGTTGTCTTGGGAAGAGCCGTTACAACGAACCCTGACACCGTTTATTGATTTATGCACGTAACCTTTCACATTTTGATTCCGTCTTCATTCGATAATCAATAGCTTCCACTTAACCCTACTAAGTCTGATCTTTAGCTAAACTAGTAAGCCCCGTTTCATTACTGAATAAACTATTTCCCTTGGCAGTCTATTATCTTAAAAGTATGACTGTAAACCTTTTGTTTAAAAAAAAGCTGCTTGCAATCTTGCAAATTTCACTAAAGCAGTGCATGGAGTTTGTAAAATAATGTTGTATGTTTTTCACGATGACTACTTCTCCCCCTCCTGTCTGTTCCCTGTTTGCTTGCTGTTTTTCTTTCCTCCAGTGAAGATGCAGGAACTGTCTTCTTCTGCTCTGACCTAACCAACAGAACCCTGATGATGTTCTAGAAGCTGTTCTAGAACAGTTTGACACACAACTGATGTGAAAAGTGTTTCCGTTTGAAATAGACTTGAAACTGACCAAACCGATCAATCGCAGAAATCCAGTCTGCTTTCCAGTCTGATTACTACTGTCCATAGACGTCTCCCAGGGCGAGCCAGAGAGAAGACCAACCAGTAACTCTCCTGTGTGTTTCTCCTCTCCAACTCTTTCAGCTTTGCGTTGCTATTGGATCGTTGCACTGCTCCCCTTTCCAGCCCGCTGAATCAGATTGGAGGGCTGGGAGTTGGGATCCCGCCCCTGCAGCTCCTCTTAGGCCACGCCTCCCTGCAGCTGGCCCAGCTCGTTACCGCTGCAACCGCCACTTCTGCCGCCAACCCCCCCCACCACCCTACACTCACCTCCTCTCGCCCCCATCAACCTCCTCACAGCAGCAGCTACCGGCAATAACATGTCCCGTCCCCTATATAACCCCTTAGGGGATCAGTACTCTTCACAGGCCCAGAGATCTGCCGCCCAGATGGGGCAGTACGGACTCACACAATCACAGGCCGGAAGGGACCCTCTGGGGGCCTCCCGCCTTGGTCTGGGGTCTGGTGGTGGTGGTGGTTCCTCCGGCCAGGGAGGCATGATGTCCTCGATGGTGGCCCAGCAGATGGGGTATGACCCGGGGCAGAGATCGACCGGGATGACCCCGGAGATGGAGACCTCCATAGACCACCACATCCGCGGGGCCAGAGAGGAGGTGAGGCTGCTCAGCCAGTTGATGCAGCAGAATAAGAACCAGCAGGTCTCAGTGGACGCCCAAGACCTTCGCCTAAGTCGTGACCCCATGGACGAGCTCTCGTCTGGGGGAGGGCTGGGAGGTTACACCCCTGGCCGGACCTCCAGCGACCAGCAAAGTTCCATGGACCCCTGGTCTGGCTTCCTGACCCAGTCTGCTTCCTCCAAACTCTTCTCCTCCACCCTTCCTCAGTACCAAAGCCAAACCTCTGGGTTTGGAGGTGCGGGAGTGCTGGGGTCCACCTCAAGGGGTTCCGAGGCTCCCATGAGCGCCTCGTCCACAGCCTCTCGTCCAGCCCGGTACACGTCCAAGTCCGCCAGCAGCATCCTGGCGAGTTTCGGCTTGTCCAACGAAGACCTGGAGCTCCTCAGCCACTACCCAGACGATCATCTGACCCCAGACAACCTGCCCTTCATCCTCAGAGACATCCGCATCCGTAAGGCCAATAGAACTATGGATGTGGACCCTCGGCCCAAGGTAGGCGGTGGACCTGGCCCAGGGTCCGACCACGGTGGTGGAGGACAGAGCAAAGTGATCGATTACGAACATTCTCGTGCTACTAAATACGACAGTTATGATGATGGTGATAATAGCCAACCCGATAATTACAGCTCGCGCAATCCGCTCCCGAAAGAGAAGCCAAAATATGACATGGTCAGAGACTCGCTGAGCGGGTACCCCGGCCATTCCATGACCTCCGACCTTTCCAAGCAGCGTACCCAACAGCAGCACATCCACAGACCTGCGGTCCAGAGCCCCATCCCCATGACAGACACAGGCTCTCGCATCAGCCTTCCTCCGCCTTCCAGCCAACCCCAGCAGACCCTCAAAACCCATGGCTCATCCTCTAAAGCGACATCCAAGCCCATGAACATCCCTGTCCGCAGCGGAGACCAAGGACTCAGCCGACTCCTGGCGTCCCAGAATCAAGGCAACGCTCGGGGCCACGCTCAGACCCGGTCCGGCCTGGTGGTTCTTGGTGGTGGTGGTGGAGCTGGGGTCGGAATTTCAGGACTCAGGGTTGGAGGTGTCCCGGTCGGGGTTCCTCCTCCCACGACACCCCCCATTTGGCCTTCCATATTCCCCATCATGAACCCGTCAATCCCACCTCCTGGTCATGTCCCGGTGACTTTTCCTCCGCCCCGGATTGGTCCGATGCCTTCCATGCACCAGCAGATGAACCTACCTCCCCCGATGATGATGATGACGAAGAGGTTACCGACCCCGACCATGATGAGCGATTACTCCGCAGCTTCTCCCAGATTCTTTCCTCATACCTGTTCTCTCTGTAACATAGAATGTGCCCATCTAAAGGTGAGTTTTTTTTGCCATTCCCATCTTGACCTGGATTCTAAATACTGTTTGAGATCGTTATACTTTGAGCACTGGTTGATTTTTCTTTACTTGGAAGGCCAAAATACTATTTTTATGTTTATGTTTCTACCTGGTATCCCATGTCTGTTTCAGACCCGGATAATAGACCAGGTGTTTTAGCCCTCCAGAAACGGCTCCAGCTGTTTCAGTTTCAGGGGTTCAATCAAGTACATATAAAGTATTTGAAATCTCAAATAGTATTTGAACCCAGTTCTGAACCTCTCCAGACTGATTGTGTGCCTTTTAAAAGAAATATATATATTGTTGAACCTCATGTTGTAACTCAAGACTTTGCTTCTTGTTGAATCCATTTTTGTTTATTCAAACACTTCAGTCTAGCTGTGCGATTATCTAAAATGGATGCCATATTTTTTAATAAAACAAAAAAGCTTTTATTTTTGTATGAAAAATGTTTTCTCCTCGGAGTATGAAGACATCGAATCCTGGACTGAATTCAACATTATTCTTATAATAATATTCTGTCGTAAATTGAAAATTGTCATGAGATATTTTTTTATTTATTATTTTTATTTTTTTAAACCTCCTTGAAATATTGTCATTTTATTTGTGTGTAAAGGCCATCTTTAAGACATTCCGTTATAAAATGCAGTTTTATTTGTGACTTTTGATGACCGTGATTTGCCATGAGGAAGACGAGTGCTCGAAGACGATACAACCAACGACAAGATGAGAAGCTGCCAGAGAACAACCATCAATCAATCAATCAAATGTATTGATAAAGCCCTTCATTAATCAGCTGATGTCACAGTGCTGTACAGAAACAAGGAAGTTTAGGCTCCATCTCTAGACGTTGACCGTTTTGAATTAATGGACTATTTACGCCACCTAATTTATTTTTACTCAACCCCTGATATCATTGTATTATACCCTTGTGTTTAAACCAGTGACACAACACACTACTTACTGCGTTTAATTTTCTTTAAATATACAATTGATTTCGTCACTTTGGGAAGTACGTTGTTTTTCTGGGAAGAAGATGGCTGCTGAGAGACTGCTGAGAGGATCCGTTCCAGAGAAGAACCCCGGAAGATTCCAGATGCTGACATTTTTTTTCTCCAGCATCAGACTTTTGTCATGCTGTTAATCTTTTTCTTGGTCGAACAGAGAGCCTACTTTTACCATGTTATTTTTTTCCCAACATTGTATAAATCAACTCCTGCTATGAAAGCAGAAGGAAATTGGACTCTGTTGAGGAAAAAAAAAAAATGTATTGAAAGTGCTTGATTGGGGATGTTGAGAGGTGAGGAGGAGGAGGATGATGATGAAGACGCAGACTGATTGTCTCTGTTTGCTGTTTTGATCAACAGAACTGGATCGAGCATCAAAACACCGGTCTCCACGTTGAGAATTGCCGTCTACTCGGGACATCGTGAGTCTTCTCTCTCGTTTATTATATATCACTTCTCCCTTTCTCTCTTTTCTCAGACCCCCCCCTCAGTCCCTTCTATCCTCTCCCCTCATCTCCTCCTCAAAAAATCCACTGGAGGAAAAAGTCTTGAGTGGCGTTGATATCTTTTCCAATACAGTTGAGAATAATGAGCGGAGATTTGGATGCTAGGAAAATTGCGTGAATAGGAATTGAAATCTACGTCCACTGATGACCTCACGTTGTAGCTTGTGCCAGTCACCTGATCCATTTCCTCCTTCCAGGTATCCTGATTGGAACGTGGAAACTGTCGCTGTGTCAAGGTGAGTCCCCTACCTGTACTGTGCTCTATAATAGAAGGTCATTAAATGTCCCTTCGATTTAGGTCACTGCTGACTGAATGGTTTAGCAAGTTGAGTCTTAGCGTCTGTTGGAAGTATATAAACACTCCTCTTTTCATCCTTTACGTTACCAACCAGAATAACTTCATCAGCCTGACCACCTCTTCCTTCTCTCATCCTCCTCCTCTCTCCTCCTCCTTCTCCCTCTCTCTCTCTCCCCCTCTCTCTCCTTTCCTCTCTCTCCTTTCCTCCCCCTCTCTCCTTTCCTCCCCCTCTCTCTCTTTCCTCCCCCTCTCTCTCCCTTTCCTCCCCATCTCTCTCCTTTCCTCCCCCCTCTCTCTCCTTTCCTCCCCCTCTCTCTCCTTTCCTCCCCATCTCTCTCCTTTCCTCCCCCTCTCTCTCCTTTCCTCCCCCTCTCTTTCTCCCTTTCCTCTCTCTCCTTTCCTCCCCCTCTTTCTCCCCTCTCCTCCCCTGCTCCTAGTAGAAATGAAAGCAGCCAGTTGTCCTCCAAGCGCCGTCGGACAACACGCTCCGCCTCCCGTTCTTCATCCTGGTCTCGCTCTCCTTCTCCTCTTCGCCCCTTCTCCTACCACACCCCTTCCTCCTCTACTCGCCGACCTCGATCCAGGGAACGATCCCGCGAACGTCGACACAACACCACCACCCGGCGTTCCCGGTCTCCGGGTTCACTTCGGGGCAGGGAGAGAGAACGTGACCCTCCGGCCTCGTCGTCTTCCCACCGGGATCAGGAACGTCGACCTCAGACAGCCTCTTCGTCCCGGAGGTAAGATAACCCATTTAAAAGTCTGTTAACATGTATGAATATTCCTCTTTTTAAAGAGTTAATATTCATGAATATTCCTCTCTTTAATGAGTTAATATGTATGAATATTCCTCTCTTTAATGAGTTAATATGTATGAATATTCCTCTCTTTAATTGGTTAATATGTATGAATATTCCTCTTTTAAATGGGTTAACATGTCTGAATATTCATCTTTTAAAATAGTTAATATGTATGAATATTCCTCTCTTTAATGAGTTAACATATATGAATATTCCTCTCTTTAATGAGTAATAAATATTCCTATTTTAAATGAGTTAATATGTTATATTAATATGTTAATATGAATATTCCTATTCCTTCATCCAGGTCGCGCTCTAGGAGCTATGAGCGGGAGAGAGCGAGGGAACGTCGGGAGACGACGAGGAGGAGCAGCCTGCCGAAGTCTAACAGTGCTGAGAGACTGGCCAAGAAACTACTGGAGTCATCTGGTGAGACACACACACACACACACACACTGGAGTCATCTGGTGAGACACACACACAGTCATCTGGTGAGACACACACACACACACACACACACACTGGAGTCATCTGGTGAGACACACACACACTGGAGTCATCTGTCTGTCTGTCTGGTGGCTGACCTGCCTATACTGATAGATAGACCTAGTGCACGGTTCTGACTGTCTGTCTGGTGGCTGACCTGCCTATACTGATAGATAGACCCAATCCACGGTTCTGTCTGTCTGGTGACTGACCTGCCTATACTGATAGATAGACCCAGTGCACGGTTCTGTCTGGTGGCTGACCTGCCTATACTGATAGA
Source organism: Oncorhynchus tshawytscha (assembly GCF_018296145.1). Lineage (NCBI taxonomy): Eukaryota > Metazoa > Chordata > Actinopteri > Salmoniformes > Salmonidae > Oncorhynchus > Oncorhynchus tshawytscha. Next base: position 5,638,471 of record NC_056438.1, on the reverse strand, counting down.
TAGGCCTAGTACACGGTTCTGTCTGTCTGTCTGTCTGTCTCTGTCTGGTGTCTGACCTGCCTATACTGATAGATAGACCCAGTGCACGGTTCTGTCTGTCTGGTGGCTGACCTGCCTATACTGATAGATAGACCTAGTGCACGGTTCTGTCTGTCTGTCTGTCTGTCTGGTGACTGACCTGCCTATACTGATAGATAGGCCTAGTACACGGTTCTGTCTGTCTGTCTGTCTGTCTGGTGACTGACCTGCCTATACTGATAGATAGACCCAGTGCACGGTTCTGTCTGTCTGGTGGCTGACCTGCCTATACTGATAGATAGACCTAGTGCACGGTTCTGTCTGTCTGTCTGGTGGCTGACCTGCCTATACTGATAGATAGACCTAGTGCACGGTTCTGTCTGGTGACTGACCTGCCTATACTGATAGATAGACCTAGTGCACGGTTCTGTCTGGTGGCTGACCTGCCTATACTGATAGATAGACCTAGTGCACTGTTCTGTCTGTCTGGTGGCTGACCTGCCTATACTGATAGATAGACCCAGTGCACGGTTCTGTCTGGTGACTGACCTGCCTATACTGATAGATAGACCTAGTGCACGGTTCTGTCTGTCTGGTGGCTGACCTGCCTGTACTGATAGATAAACCTAGTGCACGGTTCTGTCTGTCTGGTGACTGACCTGCCTGTACTGATATAGACCTAGTGCACGGTTCTGTCTGTCTGTCTGGTGGCTGACCTGCCTATACTGATAGATAGACCTAGTACACGGTTCTGTCTGTCTGTCTGTCTGTGGCTGACCTGCCTATACTGATAGGTAGACCTAGTGCACGGTTCTGTCTGTCTGGTGGCTGACCTGCCTGTACTGATAGATAGACCTAGTGCACAGTTCTGACTGTCTGGTGGCTGACCTGCCTATACTGATAGATAGACCTAGTGCACGGTTCTGTCTGTCTGTCTGGTGGCTGACCTGCCTATACTGATAGATAGACCCAGTGCACGGTTCTGACTGTCTGTCTGGTGTCTGACCTGCCTATACTGATAGATAGACCTAGTGCACGGTTCTGTCTGTCTGGTGACTGACCTGCCTATACTGATAGATAGACCTAGTACACGGTTCTGTCTGTCTGTCTGGTGGCTGACCTGCCTATACTGATAGATAGACCTAGTGCACGGTTCTGTCTGTCTGGTGGCTGACCTGCCTGTACTGATAGATAGACCTAGTGCACAGTTCTGTCTGTCTGGTGGCTGACCTGCCTATACTGATAGATAGACCTAGTGCACGGTTCTGTCTGTCTGTCTGGTGGCTGACCTGCCTATACTGATAGATAGATAGACCTAGTAGATAGACATGGTTCTGTCTGTCTGTCTGGTGGCTGACCTGCCTATACTGATAGATAGACCTAGTGCACGGTTCTGTCTGTCTGGTGGCTGACCTGCCTATACTGATAGATAGACCTAGTGCATGGTTCTGTCTGTCTGGTGACTGACCTGCCTATACTGATAGATAGACCTAGTACACGGTTCTGTCTGACTGTCTGGTGGCTGACCTGCCTATACTGATAGATAGATAGACCTAGTGCATGGTTCTGTCTGTCTGGTGGCTGACCTGCCTATACTGATAGATAGACCTAGTGCACGGTTCTGTCTGTCTGGTGACTGACCTGTCTATACTGATAGATAGACCTAGTGCACGGTTCTGACTGTCTGGTGACTGACCTGCCTATACTGATAGATAGACCTAGTGCACGGTTCTGTCTGTCTGTGGTGTCTGACCTGCCTATACTGATAGATAGACCTAGTGCACGGTTCTGTCTGGTGGCTGACCTGCCTATACTGATAGATAGACCTAGTGCACGGTTCTGTCTGGTGACTGACCTGCCTATACTGATATATAGACCTAGTGCACGGTTCTGTCTGTCTGTTGTCTGACCTGCCTATACTGATAGATAGACCTAGTGCACGGTTCTGTCTGGTGACTGACCTGCCTATACTGATAGATAGACCTAGTACACGGTTCTGTCTGTCTGTCTGGTGGCTGACCTGCCTATACTGATAGATAGACCTAGTACACGGTTCTGTCTGTCTGGTGACTGACCTGCCTGTACTGATATATTCCTAGTGCACGGTTCTGACTGTCTGGTGGCTGACCTGCCTATACTGATAGATAGACCTAGTACACGGTTCTGACTGTCTGTCTGGTGTCTGACCTGCCTATACTGATAGATAGACCTAGTGCACGGTTCTGTCGGTCTGTCTGTCTGGTGTCTGACCTGCCTATACTGATAGATAGACCTAGTGCACGGTTCTGACTGTCTGTCTGGTGGCTGACCTGCCTATACTGATAGATAGACCTAGTACACGGTTTTGTCTGGTGGCTGACCTGCCTATACTAATCAGTCTCCTCCGTTCCAAAAAAAATCTGAATCTTTAAGGGACTCGATTTTCTCAGCAGAATCGAATCTTGAATCACTCAGAAAAGTAGACTTTACAGGGTGTAATTGAGGTGAAGACACACGGTACTACAAGCACGGTGCTTAACGGGGAATTACGACACATTTGGGGGTAGTTGTTTTAGGACGGTCGTACCGTGGATCATTTCAGTTATTGGATTTGACATTTCAGGAACTCTGTAAGGTATCCCTCAAATATTGTCAAAATGATTTGATCAAATGTAATTTGGCCTTTACGACTATCGCCCATAGAAACGCATTGAATAACACGTTTAGAAATGGGGAGACATGGGGTAGAGACAGACCAGAGAATAACATGTTTAGAAATGGGGTGAAAGACCAGAGAATAACATGTTTAGAAATGGGGAGACAGACCAGAGAATAACATGTTTAGAAATGGGGAGACAGACCAGAGAATAACATGTTTAGAAATGGGGAGACAGACCAGAGAATAACATGTTTAGAAATGGGGAGACAGACCAGAGAATAACATGTTTAGAAATGGGGAGACAGACAGAAAAATACAAAATAATAATGTTTTGAATTTGTCTATCCTTTATCTAGGACATGGGTGTCAAACTCTGGCCCGTGGGCCAAATTTGGCCCGCGGGGTAATTATATTTGGCCCGCGAGACAATACCAAATTACTACTAGAGCTGGCCCGCCGGTATTATACAGCGCATTCACCACTAATACTACGAATCCCATAATGCTCTGCTGTTTTCGCGCGCCAATCAGGACAGGACCCAGAAACGCTCTCTCCTCTGTGACAGTAGTCATAGCAACATAGACGCTACAACTGTCAGCGAGCTAACCCTTCCCAAAAATGGCGAAAAGAAAGGCAGAAAACAGGAGCTTTCTGGACAAGTGGGAGGCAGAATAAATGTTTACATATGTAAAAGACAAACCTGTTTGTCTTGTTTGTGGAGTCAACGTGGCTGTAAGTAAGGAGTACAACATTAGACGACACTATGAAACGAAACACCATGACAAATACAAGGACCTGGACATGACTCAAAGGAGCCAGAAAGTAGAGGAGATGAAAAGAAGTTTGGTTTCACAACAGAATATGTTTAAAAAAGCCACATCACAAAGCGAGGCTGCTGTAAAGGCTAGTTATATAGTGGCAGCAGAGATCGCAAAATCAGCCCGGCCCTTTAATGAGGGAGAGTTCATGAAAAAGTGCATGATGAAGATTTGTGACCTCGTATGCCCAGAGAAAAAACAAACATTTTCAAACGTGAGCCTGAGCAGGAACACAGTAGCTGATCGCACATGTGATCTTGCCACCAATCTGTATGACCAGCTGATGGAAAAGGGAAAAGATTTTGTTGCGTTCTCCCTCGCTGTGGATGAGAGCTGCGACGCATCTGATACTGCTCAGCTGTCAGTCTTCATCCGTGGAGTGGACTCAAATCTGTGTGTTACGGAGGAGCTATTAGGATTCAAATCAATGCATGGCACAACCACAGGAAAGGAAATCTTTGAGGAGGTTTCCAAATGTGTAACTGAAATAAAGCTGCCGTGGGATAAACTCGTTGGATTAACGACAGATGGTGCGCCAGCGATGTGCGGTAAAAAGAGTGGACTGGTGGGCATGGTTCGGGAGAAGATGCGGGAAGAGAACTGTGCAGGTGAGCTAACTGTTTACCACTGCATCATACATCAGGAAGCACTGTGTGCCAAAGCCCTAAAGATGGAACATGTTATGACCACAGTAACACAGGTAGATAACTTTAGAAGAGCCAAAGGTCTAAATCACCGCCAGTTTAAATCTTTTCTGGAGGAGTGTGGTTCGGAATACGCAGACGTGCCGTATCACACAGAGGTGAGATGGCTAAGCAGAGGAAAAGTACTGAACAGATGTTTCGAGCTGCGTGAGGAAATGGAAACCAAAGGGAAGGATACAGCAGAGCTCCGGGAGCAAAATTTCCTGTGTTTAATCTGGCCTTTCTCTGTGACATCTCGAGCCATCTCGATGCGCTGAACCTGCAGCTTCAGGGGCGGGGGCGCATCATCACAGACATGTACGCTGCAGTGAGGGCCTTCAAAACTAAACTGTGCCTGTGGGAGAATCAGATGCTGCAAGGAAACCCTTGCCATTTTCTCTGCTGCCAATCCATAAAAGCGCAGATCTCTACCGCCGTGTTCCCATGCGCACAGTTTGCTGAAAAAACTCTGTGTTCTCGCCGCTGAGTTTAGCCGGCGATTTGCCGACTTCGATGCCCAGAAATGCAAGTTTGAACTGCTTAGTAATCCCTTCGCAGTTGATGTGGAAAATGCACCAACCAACATCCAAATGGAGCTGATTGAACTCCAGTGCAACGACACGCTGAAGTCAAAGTATGATGCTGTGGGCGCCGCACAGTTTCCACGGTTCATCCCTGACACAATGCCTCAGCTCCGCACCCAAGCTGCTCAGATGCTCTCCATGTTCGGCAGCACTTATCTATGCGAGCAACTTTTCTCCTCGATGAAGATGACCAAAACAACTCACAGGAGACGTCTGACTGATGAACATCTTCGCTCGATACTGAGGATTTCTTCAGCTCAGAGCTTGAGCCCAGACATTGATGAACTAGCATCCAAGAAGAGATGCCAGGTATCTGGCTTGGGCACATCAGATTAGACCAGTGTGCAATAATTAATGTTTTCTTTATGCACTTTTTCTTGCTACAAGGCATGGGCTTGAATGGTTGATTGATTTATTATCATTTTATTTGTAAAATTATTAGCCAGTGGAAAAAGTTTATTTTGGTATTTAAATCAGAAGGCTGCAAATAGAAAAGAGGCATACAATTTTTATTTAAATTTTATTTATTTAATAAATGAATGCCATTGATGTGTTTTTTCATTTGAAATTCGATTTTGCATGTCTCCACTATTAAATTATATATTGTATGGTAATAAGCGATGCTTGTTCCATATTCAATGTTAAAGCAAAACTTGTTTGGGTCCATATTAAAAGGTTAATTTGTTCAATGTTGGCCCGTGACTTTGTTCAGGTTTTACATTTTGGCCCACTGGGTATTTGAGTTTGACACCCCTGATCTAGGAGATATGTGAAATATTTTTAACCCCAAAACACCGTCGTCTGCGGGAGGGTCTCCTAGATAACAGGTGTAGTAGACCTCGCAGTGAAATGCTGAATACAACAGGTGTAGTAGACCTCACAGTGAAATGCTGAATACAACAGGTGTAGTAGACCTTACAGTGAAATGCTGAATACAAGGTGTAGTAGACAGAAATGCTGAATACAACAGGTGTAGTAGACCTTACAGTGAAATGCTGAATACAGAGGTGTAGTAGACACAGTGAAATGCTGAGGGTGTAGTAGACTAGTGAAATGCTGAATACAACAGGTGTAGTAGACCTACAGTAAAATGCTGAATACAACAGGTGTAGTAGACCTTACAGTGAAATGCTGAATACAACAGGTGTAGTAGACCTACAGTGAAATGCTGAATACAACAGGTGTAGTAGACCTTACAGTGAAATGCTGAATACAACAGGTGTAGTAGACAATGGTGTATTACGGTACAGACAATATATTTACAGGGTATTACGGTACAGAGTCAATGTGGAGACTATATACAGGGTATTACGGTACAGAGTCAATGTGGAGACTATATACAGGGTATTACGGTACAGAGTCAATGTGGAGACTATATACAGAGTCAGAGTCAATGTGGAGGCTATATACAGGGGTACTGGTACAGAGTCAATGTGGAGGCTATATACTGGGGGTACTATATACAGGTACCTACAGAGTCAATGTGGAGGCTATATACAGGGTGTTACGGTACAGAGTCAATGTGGAGACTATATACAGGGTATTACGGTACAGAGTCAATGTGGAGGCTATATACAGGGGGTACCGGTACAGAGTCAATGTGGAGGGTAAATACAAGGGGTACTGGTACTGAGTCAATGTGGAGGCTATATACAGGGGGTACAGAGTCAATGTGGAGGGTTAGGGTACAGGTCTCTCTGTGTTACCCATGTCTCCCCTTCCAGCTGGCCTCTCTGTAACCCATGTCTCCCCTTCCAGCTGGCCTCTCTCTGTAACCCATGTCTCCCCTTCCAGCTGGCCTCTCTCTGTAACCCATGTCTCCCCTTCCAGCCGTCCTCTCTGTAACCCATGTCTCCCCCTCCCCTTCCAGCTGGCCTCTCTCTGTAACCCAGGTCTCCCCCTCCCCTTCTAGCTGGCCTCTCTCTATAACCCATGTCTCCCCCTCCCTTTCCAGCTGGCCTCTCTCTATAACCCATGTCTCCCCTTCCAGCTGGCCTCTCTCTATAACCCATGTCTCCCCTTCCAGCTGGCCTCTCTCTATAACCCATGTCTCCCCTTCCAGCTGGCCTCTCTGTAACCCATGTCTCCCCTTCCAGCTGGCCTCTCTGTAACCCATGTCTCCCCCTCCCCTTCCAGCTGGCCTCTCTCTGTAACCCATGTCCCCCTCCCCTTCCAGCTGGCCTCTCTCTATAACCCATGTCTCCCCTTCCATCTGGCCTCTCTCTGTTACCCTTGCCCCCCTCCCCTTCCAGCTGGCCTCTCTCTAACCCATGTCTCCCCTCCCCTTCCAGCTGGCCTCTCTCTCTAACCCATGTCTCCCCCCCTTCCAGCTGACCTCTCTGTAACCCATGTCTCCCCCTTCAGCTGGCCTCTCTCTGTAACCCATGTCTCCCCTTCCAGCTGGCCTCTCTCTGTAACCCATGTCTCCCCTTCCAGCTGGCCTCTCTGTAACCCATGTCTCCCCAGCTCCCTCTGTAACCCATTCCAGCTGGCCTCTCTGTAACCCATGTCTCCCATTCCAGCTGGCCTCTCTGTAACCCATGTCTCCCCTTCCAGCTGGCCTCTCTGTAACCCATGTCTCCCCTTCCAGCTGGCCTCTCTCTGTAACCCATGTCTCCCCCTCCCCTTCCAGCTGGCCTCTCTGTAACCCATGTCTCCCCTTCCAGCTGGCCTCTCTGTAACCCATGTCTCCCCTTCCAGCTGGCCTCTCTGTAACCCATGTCCCCCTTCCAGCTGGCCTCTCTCTGTAACCCATGTCTCCCCTTCCAGCTGGCCTCTCTGTAACCCATGTCTCCCCCTCCCCTTCCAGCTGGCCTCTCTCTGTAACCCATGTCTCCCCTTCCAGCTGGCCTCTCTGTAACCCAGCTGGCCTTCCAGCTGGCCTCCCTGACGGAGAACACCAGTCTAGAAGTTATGATGCAGTCCCTCGCCCCTGCCCTCCTGGCAGAGCTCGCCAAGAAGAAGGGAGCCGCCGCCTTCTCTTCCTCCTCGAAGGGAGGTGCTTCTCGGAAAACTGAAACGGGAATGTCCAAGTCAGGAAGCAAGCTCGGATCTGGAAGGTCATCAACCAGGAAATCGTCCTCTCCCTCCAAGTCATCCAACTCCACTTCTACCAAGGTGTGTATTTTGTCCACCAGACGTTTAAATGAAACTGTTAAAACCTCTCGAAGCTAGGGGGCACTATTTTTATGTTTGGAAAAATAACGTTCCCAAAGTAAACAGCCTATTTCTCAGGACCAGATGTAATCGTAATAGTAATATTATTTGACTGTTGTGCTCTGCTATTCAGCGGTTGCTGACGAAAATGATCCCGCGACAGGGTTGGGTAGCGTCAAGAAGTTAAGACTAAAGAATATACCCTACACACAGCTCACTAACAGTACCCCTCTCTCTCTCTCTCTCTCTCTCTCTCTCCTGTTTTCTCTAAACTAAGAAGAAACGAGGCCCAGGGACCTCAGCTCTGTTAAAACTGATGAATATCCCTCCACGCACAGCTCATGATGAGGTGATGAAGGCCGTAGAACCCTTCGGAAAGATCAATTACATCATCCTGCTCAAGTCCATACAGCAGGTACATTAGATGTAGAGTACCCCATTCACCTGTTATTACCCCTTATTGTCTCTATTTCAATGTAGAGGACCCCTTATCGTCTCTATTTCAATGTAGAGGACCTCTTATTGTCTCTATTTCAATGTAGAGTACCTCATTCACCTGTTATTACCCCTTATTGTCTCTATTTCAATGTAGAGTACCCCTTATTGTCTCTATTTCAATGTAGAGTACCCCTTATCGTCTCTATTTCAATGTAGAGTACCCCTTATAGTCTCTATTTCAATGTAGAGTACCCCATTCACCTGATATTACCCCTTATTGTCTCTATTTCAATGTAGAGTACCCCTTATTGTCTCTATTTCAATGTAGAGTACCCCATTCACCTTTTAATTATTGCCCCTTGTTGATGACTCCCAGTCCTTCAATTGTGATGACCCCCAGTCCCCCCTTGTGGATGATCCCCCCAGTCCTTCCCCTTGTTGATGACCCCATTCACCCCCCAGTCCTTCCCCTTGTTGATGATCCCCCCCTCCCCTTGTTGGTGACCCCCCCCAGTCCTTCCCCTTGTGGATGACCCCCCCCCCCAGTCCTTCCCCTTGTTGGTGACCCCCCCCCCAGTCCTTCCCCTTGTTGGTGACCCCCCAGTCCTTCCCCTTGTTGGTGACCCCCCCCAGTCCTTCCCCTTGTTGGTGACCCCCCCCCCCCAGTCCTTCCCCTTGTTGGTGACCTCCCCCAGTCCTTCCCCTTGTTGGTGACCCCCAGTCCCCACAAGGAGGTTATTAAAACTGGACACTGTTACATAGACACAACTAATCAACCACAAATACATCTCTCTCTCCCTCTCTGGCCCGGTCCCTCCCTCTCTGGCCCGGTCCCTCCCTCTCTGGCCCGGTCCCTCCCTCTCTGGCCCGGTCCCTCCCTCTCTGGCCCGGTCCCTCCCTCTCTGGCCCGGTCCCTCCCTCTCTCCATATTCGTTTCTGTTTATTTTTAAAAAATTGTCTAAGAAACTCTCTCCATCCCCTCTCTCTCTCTCCACCCCCTCCCCCCTCCCTCTCTCCATCCCCCTCTCTCTCTCTCCCTCCCACCCCCCCCTCTCTCTCTCTCTCTCTCTATCCCCTCTCTCTCTCTCTCTCCACCCCCCCTCCCTCTCTCCATCCTCCTCTCTCTCTCCACTCCACCCCCTCCCTCTCTCATCCCTCTCTCTCTCCACCCCTCCATCCCTCTCTCCACCCCCTCTCTCTCTCTCTACCCCCTCTCCTCCCCCACCCCCTCTCTCTCCACCCCCCCCCTTTCTCTCTCTCTCCACCCCCTCTCTCTCTCTCTCTCCACCCCCTCTCTCTCTCTCCCTCCACCCCCTCTCTCTCTCTCCTCCACCCCCTCCATCCTCTCTCTCTCTCTCCATCCCCCTCTCTCCACCCCTCCCTCTCCCTCTCTCCATCCCCCTCTCTCTCCACCCCCTCTCTCTCCATCCCCTCTCTCTCTCTCTCCACCCCCTCCCTCTCCCATCCCCCCTCCACCCCCCTCTCTCTCTCTCCCTCCACCCCCATCCCCCTCTCTCTCTCCATCCCCCTCTCTCCACCCCCTCTCTCTCCTCCATCCCCCCACCCCCTCTCTCTCTCCCTCCATCCACCTCTCTCTCTCTCTCTCCCTCCACCCCCCTCTCTCTCTCTCCACCCCCCTCCCTCTCTCTCTCTCTCCTCCACCCTCCCTCCCTCTCTCCATCCCCCTCTCACTCTCCCTCCACCCCCTCCCTCTCTCCATTCCCTCTCTCTCTCTCCATCCTCCTCCATCTCTCTCCACCCCTCCTCTCTCCACCCCCTCCCTCTCTCTCTCTCCATCCCCCTCTCTCTCTCCCATCCCCCTCTCTCTCTCCCCCCCCTCTCCATCCCCCCTCTCTCTCCATCCTCCCTCTCGCCACCCCCTCCCCTCCCCCCTCCATCCCCATCCTCTCTCTCTCTCCACCCCCCTCCCCCTCCCTCCCCCTCCCTCTCTCTCCATCCCCTCTCTCTCTCTCCCTCCACCCCCCTCTCTCTCTCTCTCTCCACCCTCCCTCTCTCCATCCCCCTCTTTCTCTCTCCATCCCCCCCCTCTCTCTCCACCCCCTCTCCTCTCTCTCCATCCCCCTCTCTCTCTCTCCCTCCCCCTCCCCCCTCTCTCCATCCTCCCTCTTCCACCCCCCCTCTCTCTCTCTCCACTCCTCTCCCCTCCCTCCCTCTCTCCATCCCCCTCTCTCCCCTCTCTCCACCCCCTCTCTCTCCACCCCCCTCTCCCTCCCTCTCTCCATCCCCCTCTCTCTCTCTCCACCCCCTCTCCCTCTCTCCATCCTCCCTCTTCCACCCCCTCTCTCTCTCTCCACTCCCCCTCCATCCCTCCCCTCTCTCTCATCCCCTCTCTCTCTCTCCATCCCCCTCTCTCTCCATCCCCTCTCTCTCTCCCCGCCATAGGCATCAGTAATGTTTGAGAAAGAGGAGGATGCCAGACTGCTGGCTAGCTGTAAGACCCTGACCATCAGAGGCCAGGTCGTTATCATACGGCTGGAGGAAGAGACTCTGCTGGGGGACTCAAAGGAACTGGACCGGGCCAAGAAGTCTTCTTCTGAAAGGTAACAACCGTGTAGCAACTATTTCTTAATAACCTCTTGTGACTAGGGGGCAGTATTTTCATTTTTGGAAAAATAAAAAATATATAAAAATAACATTCCCAAAGTAAACGTGATATTTTGTCAGGACAAGATGCTAGAATATGCATATAATTGACAGCTTAGGATAGAAAACACTCTAAAGTTTCCAAAACTGTAAAAATATTGTGAGTATAACAGAACTGATATTGCAGGCGAAAGCCTAAGAAAAATCCAATCCGGAAGTGACTCATGTTTTGAAAGCTCTGCGTTCCAATGCGTCCCTATTGAGCAGTGCATGGGCTATCAACCAGATTACTTTTTCTCCATATTCCCCAAGGTGACTACAGCATTGTGACGTAGTTTTACGCATTTATGTTGAAGAATACCCGTAAGCGGCTACATTGTGTAAGTGGTCACCTGATGACTCTCAGAGTGATTCTCGTGTAAAATACAGAGGTAGCCATTTTTCCAATCAGTACTACTGAAAAACCAATTGTCCCGGTGGATATGTATATATTATCGAATAGATATTAGAGAAACACCTTGAGGATTGATTATAAACAACGTTTGCCATGTTTCTTTTTATATTATGGAGCTAATTTGGAATATTTTTCAGCGTTGTCGTGACCGCAATTTCCGGTCGATTTCTCAGCCAAACGTGAAGAACAAACAGAGCTATTTCGCCTACAAAAATAATATTTTTGGAAAAAAGGAACATTGGCTATCTAACTGGGACACCGGATAAGACTCCCATTCGGAGTCAGTGTCACTGTGAAAGAAAATGTTCAGTTAGAATAGTTTCACATATGAGCCTGGTATCAACAGGTATAATCAACAGATATATATATATATATATATAGAGAGAGTACAAGGTTGAATATATTATTATGACCTGCTAGATCTACTGTTTCTTTTTATATTATGACAGACCAGCTAGATCTACTGTCTTTATTATATTACAACAGACCAGCTGTATCTACTGTCTCCATTTCACTTTGGCCATTGTTGTGGGCCTGCCCTCCCCTCAACAGCCTCAAATAGGCTATTTCATGTGGGTTGGGGTGGGGCGGCAGACACACATTCAAAAAAATATTCCTCCACAATCGCTAAATGAATCATCCTACAACAATCTGTCTCACTTTCCCAATCAATTTATTCTAAAATTGTGTGTACATCTGTATATCGAGACTTAGATTTAGCTTTCCTTGACTTAGTCGCCATACTGATTGATATATAAACAGCTGAATCTGCGCGTTTACCAAACAATGCAGTGCGTAATATGTGTTTCTCCTTCCGGTATGAAACGTCACTAGCGAATGACTCTCGTTTACGCTGGAGCTTACTACATGGGTTGGTCTTGCAACACATAAACATGACCTATTGCCGTTTACCTCAGCTCATTGGCTATCTACCCAGCTAGATTTCAAGACGATCAGTGGCCATTGGGTTAAAAGACAGTCAATCAACGAAACAGCGGGCAAATCATTGGTGCACAATGATGTCATGACTTGTTGTCTTCAAATCGGTTTCTTTCAGTCAATACGTCCCGCGAAATGGCCCATCAGGTTTGATTGTGTTACAAACAAACCAGTTAATTGCAGTGAAACCAAACATGACTGGAAAAGTCACGTTCTGTGTGGGTTATTTACCTGGAATGTGTCGTCGAAAATGGAATGAGATGGAATTCACGACACAAGCGGTTCACAAAATGTTTCGGCTATAAAAACAGATTTGATCAAATGTCCCGGATTGATTATAAAAAATGTTTGCCATGTTTCTGTCAATATTATGGATCTAATTATGGATCTAATTTGGAGTTTTTTGTCATGACCGCAATTTCCGGTGGATTTCTCAACAAAACGTGGATAAGAAACTGTTTTAAAAAATAATCTTTATGGAACAAAAGGAACATTTGCTGTCTAACTGGGAGTCTCGTGAGTGAAAACATCTGAAGCTCATCAAAGGTAAATGATTTAATTTGATTGCTTTTCTGATTTTCGTGACCAAGCTTCCTGCTACTAGCTGGACATAATGCTATGCTAGGCTATCGATAAACTTACACAAATGCTTGTCTTGCTTTGGCTGTAAAGCATAATTTCAAAATCTGAGATGACAGGGTGATTAACAAAAGGCTAAGCCTTGTTTCACTATATTTCACTTGTGATTTCATGAATATGAATATTTTCTAGTAAGATTTTTTGTCCGTTGCGCTATGCTAATTAGCATAGTTGATGACAATTCTCCCAGATCCGGGATGGGTTGTTTCACTGTTTTTGCTGTGTCAGATTTCATAGAGGCTTTACGGCGAAAGTAAACCATGTGATTATTTGAGGACAGCGCCCCGCATCCAAACACATGAAAGTAATTTTTCAACCAGGCAGATGTGACACAAATATCAGAAATAGTGATATAATTAATGCCTTACCTTTGATCTTCTTCTGTTGGCATTCCAAAAGGTCCCAGTTACATTACAAATGGTCCTTTTGTTCGATAATGTCCCTCTTTATATCCATAAAAACTCTGTGTAGCTGGCGCGCTTCAGTCAATAATCCACGGAGTTTCCCTCCATCAAAATGCATACAAAATGAATCCAAAACGTTACTAATAAACTTTTCCAAACAAGTCAAACAACGTTTAAAATCAAACCTTAGGTATCCTAATACGCAAATAAACTATACAATTTAAGATGGAGAATAGTATGTTCATTACTGGAGATAAATAAGAACTCGCTTTCCTCCACGCGCTTGGAAACACAACAGCCAAAATGGGAGCCACCTAGAAAACTACAACTTCTGGGTCATTTTTTCCAAAAAGTAGCCTGAAACTCTTTCTAAAGACTGTTGACATCTAGTGGAAAGCCTAGGAACTGCAATTTGGGAGGACTTGGGCTTATAATTATAGTACTAACCATTGAAACCAGTGGTAAGCTGAATTTTTTTTTTTGGGGGGGGGGGTTGTCCTTGGGGTTTCTCCTATCATATCAGTTCTGTTATACTCACAGACATTATTTTAACAGTTTTAGGAACGTGAGTGTTTTCTATCCAGATCTACCAATTATATGCATATCCTAGCTTCTGGGCCTGAGAAATAGGCAGTTTACTTTGGGAACGTTATTTTTCCCAAAATAAAAATAGTGCCCCCTAGCTTCAAGAGGTTAAAAACTAGGTGTCATTGTACGATGATGATTCAGTGACAGGCAGCTTGCTTTTCATCCGGACGTGAAAATACTGCCCCCTACCCCAGAGAGGTTACAGTGTGATTTCATTAACTCTATATATTTGGTGTGAGATCGTTAGTCAACTCTATATATTAGGTATATAATTAGTTAACTATATACAGTGGGGAGAACAAGTATTTGATACACTGCCGATTTTGCAGGTTTTCCTACTTACAAAGCATGTAGAGGTCTGTAATTTTAATCATAGGTACACTTCAACTGTGAGAGACGGAATCTAAAACAAAATTCCAGAAAATCACATTGTATGATTTTTATGAATTAATTTGCATTTTATTGCATGACATAAGTATTTTAAACAAGCATAACTTAATATTTGGTACAGAAACATTTGTTTGCAATTACAGAGATCATATGTTTCCTGTAGTTCTTGACCAGGTTTGCACACACAGCAGCAGGGATTTTGGCCCACTCCTCCATACAGACCTTCTCCAGATCCTTCAGGTTTCGGGACTGTCGCTGGGCAATACGGACTTTCAGCTCCCTCCAAATATTTTCTATTGGGTTCAGGTCTGGAGACTGGCTAGGCCACTCCAGGACCTTGAGATGCTTCTTACAGAGCCATTCCTTAGTTGCCCTGGCTGTGTGTTTCGGGTCGTTGTCATGCTGGAAGATCCAGCCACGGCCCATCTTCAATGCTCTTACTGAGAGAAGGAGGTTGTTGACCAAGATCTCGCGATACATGGCCCCATCCATCCTCCCCTCAATACGGTGCAGTCGTCCTGTCCCCTTTGCAGAAAAGCATCCCCAAAGAATGATGTTTCCACCTCCATGCTTCACAGTTGGCATGGTGTTCTTGGGGTTGTACTCATCCTTCTTCTTCCTCCAAACACGGTGAGTGGAGTTTAGACCAAAAAGCTCTATTTTTGTCTCATTAGACCACACGACCTTTGCCCATTCCTCCTCTGGATCATCCAGATGGTCATTGGCAAACTTCAGACGGGCCTGGACAGTACAATGTGATTTTCTGGATTTTTGTTTTAGATTCCGTCTCTCACAGTTGAAATCGGCAGTGTATCAAATACTGTATACAGTGTGAGATCATTAACTATAGTTAGTCAACTATATATTCAGTATATAATTAATCAACTCTATATATTCAGTATATAATTAGTCACCTCTATATATTCAGTATATAATTAGTCACCTCTATATATTCAGTATATAATTAGTCACCTCTATATATTCAGTATATAATTAGTCACCTCTATATATTCAGTATATAATTAATCAACTCTTATATATTCAGTATATAATTAGTCACCTCTATATATTCAGTATATAATTAATCAACTCTATATATTCAGTATATAATTAGTCACCTCTATATATTCGGTATATAATTAGTCACCTCTATATATTCAGTATATCATTAATCACCTCTATATATTCAGTATATAATTAGTCACCTCTATATATTCAGTGTATCATTAGTCACCTCTATATATTCAGTATATAATTAGTCACCTCTATATATTCGGTGTGAGATCATTAACTATAGTTAGTCAACTATATATTCAGTATATAATTAATCAACTCTATATATTCAGTATATAATTAGTCACCTCTATATATTCGGTATATAATTAGTCACCTCTATATATTCAGTATATCATTAATCACCTCTATATATTCAGTATATCATTAGTCACCTCTATATATTCGGTGTATCATTAGTCACCTCTATATAAAATACAATGTATTTTTGTTCTCAGTTCAGTTTATCATCTCATTAGTCGGCACCGTCACTAACATGTTGGGTGGACGTCAACTCTGGCCCTTTTCAACATTTTATTTATTAAGGTACAAAAATACAAATCTCCCCTCTCTCTCTCTTCCCCTCCTCCCTCTTTCTCTCCCTCTCTCTCTTCCCCTCTCTTCCCCTTCCCCTTCCCCTCCCTATTTCTCTCTTCCCTCTCTCTCTCTCTCTCTCTCTCTCTCTCTCTCTCTCTCTCTCTCTCTTCCCCCTTCCCTCTCTCTCTCTCTCTCTCTCTTCCCCTCCTCCCTCTTTCTCTCTCTCTCTCTCTCTCTTCCCCTTCCTCCCTCTCTCTCTCTTCTTTCCCCTCCTCCCTCTTTCTCTCTCTCTCTCTCTCTCTTCCCCTCCTCCCTCTTTCTCTCTCTCTCTTCCCCCTTCCCCTCTCTCTCTCTCTTCTTCCCCTTCCCCTCTCTCTCTTCCCCCTTCCCCTCTCTCTCTTCCCCCTTCCCCTCTCCCTCAGGAAAGCGACAGCAGCCCAGTCCCAGACCGGCACCACCAAGTCAACTAAAACATCTACCAAGTCTTCAACGACCGCAACTAAACCCCAAACTACCGGTACCAAGAACACACCCAAGGTGTGTGGAGCTAATACCAAGTCCAAGGGGAAAAGTCCCTCGGTCCTCAGCAGGTACGTTTTGGGCTTCTTCTTCTCTCCAGGGAGTGTCTGTGAGCTCCAGATCTCTAGACACTAAGGACTTGTAGCGAGCAGGTAGGAGGAGTAAACTAGCCAAAGTCCCAGCAGCCTTTGTCAGAGCGTGTTCAGCGAGGCAATATGCCAGGTCACTGGAGAAGGGCCCAGGAGGTGTTTAGGTCACGCACCGGGGCCAGATCTCTATCTGAAACGTGCTGTATGTTTTCAGGCGTCTGGCCCTAAATAAAGTCATATTTGTCCCTGTAATTTGAATCAGAAAAAATGTAAATATGTCTTCGGCTCCACGACATTAAAAACAGAGAAACATGAATTATCAGTGACTCTGAACCTGGGTCTATGGGGTCAGAAACAAACTGATCCGTCTTTCTCCCTCTCCTCTTTTCCGTGTTTAGCCTGACATTGCGAATAATAGGTTTGTGAAGATCGAAGGTTTACCAGAAACTGGATATACAGAGGAAGATGTTCTGGCTCTGGTGAAGCCTTACGGATATAAACCTGGACTCTACAACTGTTTCATTCTGCCCAACCAGAGATGGGTAGGTTGGCTGTTTGTCTCTCTCTCTGTCTGTCTCTCTGTGTGTCTGTCTCTCTCTGTCTCTGTCTCTCTGTCTCTCTGTCTCTCTCTCTGCCCCTCTGTGTCTGTCTCTCTCTGTGTCTCTCTGTCTCTGTCTGTGTGTGTCTCTCTGTGTGTCTGTAGGGTTTTCATGGCTCAAAAGGTGGGGGTGGGCACAGTCGTCATGGCTGGAGTTGGAGAGAATTTAGAGGCCATCAACTTGGCAGTGTTGAGGAATTCTTTCATTTTAAGCCAATTTCTCCATGGAGCTGAAACATTTCAGTTGTTTTAAAGCTAATTTCCATTTGAAAAAAAACACATTTTGACTTGTCTAATGTGGTGTTCTTTTCCTCAAACATAATGTCAAAATCAAGACGGCTAAATAGTTGTTGATGCAGTACCTTAACTTGGGTGTCTGTTGTTGTTGATGCAGTACCTTAACTTGGGTGTCTGTTGTTGTTGATGCAGTACCGTAACTTGGGTGTCTGTTGTTGTTGATGCAGTACCTTAACTTGGGTGTCTGTTGTTGTTGTTGTTGATGCAGTCCCGTAACTTGGGTGTCTGTTGTTGTTGTTGTTGATGCAGTACCTTAACTTGGGTGTCTGTTGTTGTTGATGCAGTACCGTGGGTGTCTGTTGTTGTTGATGCAGTACCTTAACTTGGGTGTCTGTTGTTGTTGTTGTTGATGCAGTACCGTAACTTGGGTGTCTGTTGTTGTTGATGCAGTACCGTAACTTGGGTGTCTGTTGTTGTTGATGCAGTACCGTAACGTGGGTGATGCAGTACCGTAACGTGGGTGTCTGTTGTTGTTGATGCAGTACCGTAACTTGGGTGTCTGTTGTTGTTGTTGTTGATGCAGTACCGTAACGTGGGTGTCTGTTGTTCTCGTGATAATGAGTGTTTTTGACCCAACAGGCCATAATCCGTATGGAGAGAGAACAGAAGAGCTTTGCTATGTTGACCAACTACACAGAGTCTCCTCCTAAACTACTAGACTGTCCCCTCACCTTCACGCTGACCCGCCCTGATACAAACCTCCTCCAGGTAACACGCACGCACACACACACACACACACACACACACACACACACACACACACACACACACACACACACACACACACATACACACACATACAGTCCAGTCCAGTCCAGTCATCATAGGTGTCTGTTGTTTCTGTTTCAGGAGGGTGTGTACACCACTCTGAAGGGCCTCACCACTACGGTAAGTCCATAGATTTAACTAGAGAGGTTACGTTGTTGTGTCCCCCAAACCATTTATCTTTACTGCTCTAATTACGTTGGTAACCAGATTAGAAAAGCATTGAGGCACCTCGGGGGGGTTGTGGTGTATGGCGATGCGTCGAGCGTAAGAACAGCCCTTAGCTGTGGTATATTGGCCATATAGCACACCCCCCTTGGGCCTTATGTGTTAATTAGACCTTGCTTTAATAACTTGTTAATAACCCCTTTATAACCTGTTAATAACCCCTTTATAACATGTTAATAACCCATTTATAACCTGTTAATAACCCCCTTTATAACCTGTTACTAACCCATTTATAACCTGTTAATAACCCATTTATAACCTGTTAATAACCCCTTTATAACATGTTAATAACCCATTTATAACCTGTTAATAACCCATTTATAACCTGTTAATAACCCATTTATAACCTGTTAATAACCCCCTTTATAACCTGTTAATAACCCCTTTATAACCCTCTGTCTGTAAACAGGATCCAACGTTGAAGGAACGTCTTCTGATTGTCAGTAACGTCCCCGCAGGGACTGCAGCAGCCCAGGAGGTTCACGACCTCGTCAAACGCTTCGGCTTCTACCTCGACTCGCTGTCTCTGATCAACAGGGTAGGGACAGACACCGGGAGGCCTTAGGCAACTGTTTGAAAGTAGCCTGTTGACTTTTGTTTCCGATGTTGAAATCAAGTCGCCTACGTGGGTTGGAAAGATACGTGTTTCTCAGAATGAGAATGAATTACCCAATTCCTTTTTATGAATGTATTTTTTTGTTGTTGCTTCTTCCACGTTTATTCCGCTAGCGCCAAAATTCCGCTGAAAAGCCAGCGAGCGAAATTCAAAAATATTTTTTTTGAAATATGTAACATATAACTTTCACACATTAACAAGTCATTAACAATACAGCAAATTAAAGATAAACATCTTGAACTAAAAGAGATGCTGGTTTTATTAACTAGTGGAACTAAAAGAGATGCTGGTTTTATTAACTACTGGAACTAAAAGAGATGCTGGTTTCATTAACTAGTGGATCCAAAAGAGATGCTGGTTTTATTAACTAGTGGAACTAAAAGAGATGCTGGTTTCATTAACTGGTGGAACCAAAAGAGATGCTGGTTTTATTAATTCTCAACAACATTCTGCTGAAAAGGCAGCTCGCGAAATTCAAAAATATTGTATAGAAATATGTAACTTTCAGATAGATAAAATGAATCACTAACCTTTGATCTTCATCAGATGGCACTCATAGGACTTCATGTTACACAATACATGTGTGTTGTGTTTGATAAAGTTCATATTTATATAAAAAAATCTGAGTTTACATTGGCGCGTTACGTTCACTAGTTCCAAA
This sequence comes from Oncorhynchus tshawytscha, assembly GCF_018296145.1. Classification (NCBI taxonomy): domain Eukaryota; kingdom Metazoa; phylum Chordata; class Actinopteri; order Salmoniformes; family Salmonidae; genus Oncorhynchus; species Oncorhynchus tshawytscha. Next base: position 5,618,755 of record NC_056438.1, on the reverse strand, counting down.
AACATCCAGTGATTTTTGCATAGCCACATCGATATATAGCTTCAATAAAGTTCCAACCGGAGAATTCCTTTGTGTCTAGAGGAGGAACGGAACGCAGAAAGAGATCATGTGCTTTGCGCGTGAGCTAGAACTGGCTCTCTGCATTCTGTTCTTCTTCAGCCCCACTTCACAGCAGAAGCCTCATTCAAATTTCTAAAGATGGTCGACATCTAGTGGAAAACCTAAGGAAGTGAATCTTCATTCATATCTAACAGGGATTTCAAAAGGGAATGGTTTGAAAATATACCAGCCTCAGATTTCTCACTTCCTGTTTGGATTCCTTCTCAGGTTTTTACGTGCCGTAATGTTTTGAATCCAAAACATCCGGTGATTTTGCAGAAATACTCATAATAAACATTGATAAAAGATGCAAGAATTAAAGATAGATCATAATCTGAGAACGGCGCTCAGAGCCCAAAACAGCCAGAGGAATATCCGCCATTTTGGAATCAACAGAAGTTAGAAATAACACCATAAATATTCACTTACCTTTGATGATCTTCATCAGAAGGCACTCCCAGGAATCGCAGTTCGACAATAAATGACTGATTTGTCATCATTTATGTCAAAATAGCCACTTGTTGTTAGCGTGTTCAGCCCAGTAATTCATCTTCATGAGGCACAGGCACTTTGCCCAGACAAAAACTCGAAAAGTTCCGTTACAGTCATTTAGAAACATGTCAAACGATTTATGGAATCAATCTTTAGTATGTTTTTAACATATAACATCAATAATGTTCCAACCAGAGAATTCTTTTGTCTGAAGAAAAGCACTGGAACGAGAGGTAACTCTGTCGGGAGCGCGTGTCATGAGACCAAGGCACTCTGCCAGACCATTGACTCAGAGGTCTTACGAGCCCCTCCTTTATAGTAGAATCCTCAAACCCGTTTCTAAAGACGGTTGACATCTAGTGGAAGCCGTAGGAAGTGCAACCTCATCCATATCTCAATGTGTATTTGGTAGGCCAAGCTTTGAAAAACTACAAACTTCAGATGTCCCACTTCCTGGTTGGGTTTTTCTCAGGTTTTCGCCTGCCATATGAGTTCTGTTATACTCACAGACATCATTCAAATATTTTTTTGAAACTTCAGAGTGTTTTCTATCCAATGCTAATAATACTATGCATATATTAGCATCTGGGACTGAGTAGGAGGCAGTTCACTCTGGGCACGCTATTCATCCAAAAGTGAAAATGCTGCCCCCTATCCCAAAAAGGTTAAACAGATTAGACAGCTAGCACGTGACGTGGCTAGAATGCTGCTAGCTGTACGTAGTACCACAAACGATGGACAGTGGACACAGCTCAGAAGGAGACGAGAAGGAGACGAGACCATAAAGAGACTGGATTCGTAAAATAACTCGTAAACTGGATTCGTAGACTGGATTCGTAAAATAACTCGTAAACTGGATTCGTAAAATAACTCATAAACTGGATTCGTAGACTAGATTCGTAAAATAACTGGCACATAAAAGGGCATTTGGAACGACGGACAAAAGCTGAATACATCCACGGTGATATCCAGATAGTAGATACACGTCAAATACCTTCCAGAGATGAAGATACGAAAATGAACCGAGTGTTTTGTCACGTACCCCGCTGATGGGTGCAGTGAAATGTGTTGTTTTACGGGGTCAGCCGTAGATTGTACGATACACGTCAAATACCTTCCTTCTTTCTTTCTATACCGTGATATATTTTAGCCATAGCGCCCTACTTTGATACTCATCAGTGGGGATTTAAGAATTAAGTTGACCAATGCAAAGAAGTGGGGTTAACCTCCACAGCTTGAAATAGATTAGCATGTTTTAGTTCAATAACATTGCGTCATTTAACACAACACAGAATACCACAACAACAACACATTTCCCTTGACAAACAAGCTGGTTATTATTGCCATGTAGTCAGCGCAGTGTGAAACTACACAACCGCTGACGACAACAACCGCCGACGACAACAACAGCTGACGACAACAACAACCGCTGACGACAACAACCGCCGACGACAACAACAGCTGACGACAACAACAACCGCTGACGACAACAACCGCCGACAACAACCGACGACAACAACAACAGCTGACGACAACAACAACCGCTGACGACAACAACCGCCGACGACAACAACAACCGCTGACGACGACAACAGCTGACGACAACAACAACAGCTGACGACAACAACAACCGCTGACGACAACAACCGCTGACGACAACAACCGCTGAACAACAACCGCCGACGACAACAACCGCTGACGACAACAACCGCCGACAACAACAACCCGCAGAGCGAAACGGGTCTACAACAACAACCGCTGACGACAACAACCGCTGACGACAACAACCGCTGACGACAACAACCGCCGACGACAACAACCGCCGACGACAACAACCGCTGACGACAACAACTGCTGAGCGAAACGGGTCTATACCATCGGACAGATTCCTCAGCAGCAGGCGAGTGATAATATGGGAACGAATCTACTGTCACAGAGAGAATGGATGAAGTGTTGAGTCCCACAGTCCGACTGACTCCCACTCAAAGGATGCAATCTGCAGTCCAAGTGGATTCCAGACCGTGGTCAGCATCGTGCAGTCCGAGTGGATTCCACACCGTGGTCAGCGCATCGTGCAGTCCGAGTGGATTCCAGACCGTGGTCAGCGCATCGTGCATTCCCAGTGGATTCCAGACCGTGGTCAGCGCATCGTGCAGTCAGCTTTATTGCACAAAGACACGAAAGTCTGCCCCTTGTTCAGGCACAGAAAGACAGATTTGTACCTTGTCAGGGATTCGAACTTGCAACCTTTCGGTTACTAGCCCAACGTTCTAACCACTAGGCTACCCTGCCGCCACCCATTATAGTCCACCTGTGGTAAAGGATGGAGGATTGATTGAACATGATTTGGACAGGCACACACCAGTCTATATAAGGTCCCACAGTTGACAGTGCATGTCAGAGCAAAAACCAAATCATGAGGTTGAAGGAATTGTCCGTAGAGCTCAGAGACATGATTGTGTCGAAGCACAGATCTGGGGAAAGGTACATTTCTGCAGTATTTCCCCAGGAACATAATGTCCTCCATCAGTCTTAAATGGAAGAAGTTTGTGTAAGATAAAATGTCTGCAGCATTGAAGGTCCACAAGATTCTTAAATGGAAGAAGGTTGGAACCACCAAGACTCTTCCTTGAGCTGGTCGCCCGGTCAAAATGAGCAATCTGGAGGTGACCAAGAGCCTGATGGTCACTCTGACATAGCTCTAGAGTTCCTCTGTGGAGATGGGAGAACCTTCCAGAAGGACAACCATCTCTGCAGCACTCCACCAATCAGGCCTTTATGGTAGAGTGGCCAGACGGAATCCACTCCTCAGTAAAAGGCACATGACAGCCTGCTTGGAGTTTGCCAAAAGGCACCTAAAAACTCTCAGAAAAAAAGAGAAATGAGAAACAAGATTCTCTGGTCTGATGAAACCAATATTCAACTCTTTGTCCTTAATGCCAAGAGTAACGTCTGAAGGAAACCTGGCACCATCCCTACGGTGAAACATGGTGGTGGCAGCATCATGCTGTGGGGATGTTTTTCAGTGGCAGGGACTGGGAGACTAGTCAGGATCGAGGCAAAGATGAACGGAGCAAAGTACCGAGAGATCCTTGATGAAAACCTGCTCCAGAGCGCTCAGGACCTCACAGTGGGGCGAAGGTTCACCTTCCAAAAGGATAACAACTCTAAGCACACAGCCAGACAAGACAGGGGTGGCTTCGGGACAAGTCTCTGAATGTCCTTGAGTGGACCAGCCAGAGCCCCGACTTGAACCTGATCAAACATCTCTGGAGAGACCTGAAAATAGCTGTTCAGCGACGCTCCCCATCCAACCTGACAGAGTTTGAGAGGATGTGCAGAGAAGAAATGGAGAAACTCCCCAAATAAAGGTGTGCCAAGCTTGTAGCGTCATACCCAAGAAGACTCTAGGATGTAATCGCTGCCAAAGGTGCTTCAACAAAGTACTGAGTAAAGGATCTGAATTCTTGTGTAAATGTGAAATTTCATATTTCTTTATTTTTTTGTAAATTAGCAACAAATTCAAAAAATCCTGTTTTTTGCTTTGTCATTATGGGGTATCGTTTGTAGATAATTTTTATAATAAGGCTGTAACAAAACAAAATGTGTTATAAGTCTAGGGGTCCGAATGCTTTCTGAAGCTCCGTGTAACCCATTAGACCCTGGAACCTCCTGGAACCTCCGACTGCATTTTTTAAAACATTTATGATTCGTCAGGAGACGACACAGATAACAAATCAGATTAATTGGTTTGTTTAATATATATGTTTCTCTCTCTGTCTCAGATCTATTTTGAGATGGAATCGTCGTCGGTGGCGATGACCGTGTGTCTTCATTTCCAGAAGTCCCCCAGTGTAGTTCAGAACAACCCTCTGAAGTTCAACTTGCTGGTCAAGGATCAACAGGCACCGCAGCCCCCAGCCCAGAAGACATCTGTTGTCAGGTAAATATCTTAACTCAACCTTTCATTAACTTCCTAGATTTGATCCGTCAGTCCATCCAATCCAATCATTGTATTAACGTCCTGTTTTCTAACGACACAGGATACAATTAGAGTCCATTGTTTTTCCTTGTCAGGGAACAACTCCTGTCCCATGTGTTCCTCTGGAGACCTTTCGGACTGATCTGGGCATGTAAACATCACTTATTTTATAATCTACGTGTTTGTTATTTCAGCACCAAAGCCAAGAAGAAACCAATCAAAGGCAAGAAGCCTGTAGCTAAAGATGTCACAACCCCAGTTAAACCTGTTACTCCCACTACTACCAGCACCAATGCTACGGTCTCATCCTCTCAGCCTGTTGCTGTGGCTGCCAAGCAACCAGGAAGTGACGTCGTGGTGATGAATTCCGACGGAAAGGCAACGGTGGCGGAGTCTGAAGGGAAAGAGGGTGGGATTTCCTCGACAAAGATGGGAAGAAGAAGAACGCTCATCCTCCCAAAGAGGACGGAGGGATGAAAACTGAGGAGGAGGCAAAAAGAAACAAGGAAGACACTGCGACCGTCGTCGTTTCCGCCTCGTTACCTACGGTTGCCGTGTCCGCTCCCGAGGAAGAGGTCGCCATGGAAACCCAGAGCACCGACGGCGTCGCCTCGACCAATGAGGTTGCAGCAGAACCCGAACAGGTTCTAGCTGCGGTCCCACAACAGGGCAGTGATGTCATTGCGTTGGCTAGTGAAACCGTGATGACTGTGGCCACAACAGAACCTTGTCTGATCTCCGCTGTGGAGGAAGCTGATAACGTGGCCAATCCTGTCGACTCTGACACCGTTGCTGCCTTTGTACCGGCACAAACACCGGCTCCTGTCCCGGTAGAGTTAAATGTTGAAGACAAACCTCAGGACTTTCCTCCGGTCACCGAGGAGATCCTCAAGGCCCTGGAGGCAGCGGTGCACCAACACCGTATGGGGAGACTGGCGGAGGAACAGGCTAAACAGGAACACAACCAGGGAGAGGGGATCCAGGCCAAGCCTCTACCCAACCAGGAGAGCCCTGCAGCTGGGGAGACGGCGGAGAGAAAGACCCGGCTGAGTCAGAAGAGAAGACTGGGGAGAAAGAGACGACGAAGAAAGAGGAGCCACGACCAGAGAAGAAGTCACAGCCAGACAAGAAGACCACCGACACGATGAAGACACCTTCAGGATCTGGCCAACCAGACCACAAGAATGTACGTATCATAATAATAATGTGAATTTAAGGGACAGATGTCATTTAAACCTTGACAGATTTGAATCACTGACAGTCTGATTCATTGCACCTTATTGTAACCGGTGTGAAATGGCTAGCTAGTTAGCGGTGGTGCGCGCTAATAGTGTTTCAGTCGGTGACGTCACTCGCTCTGAGACTTGGAGTAGTTGTTCCCCTCTGCAAGGGCTGCGGCTTTTGGGGAACGATGGGAAACGATGCGTCCAGGGTGGCTGCTTCGAGGAAGCCCATGTAGGGCCGAGGAGAGGGATGGAAGCAATACTGTTACGTTAGCTTCTGCTAATATTTGAATGTATGTATTGTACTCTAATGACTGAGGCAACTCATTATATGTTTAAATGTCTAATAAAATGAATTCATCCAGGGGAAGACCGAGGCTTCCGGAGGGAGAGGCCGGCGCCTCTCCGCAGAAAGGAGAGACTCTTCAAGGCATAGAAGCAGCCGGGCTCCTTCCGATGAGGGCTCCCTTCGACGTCTAGACAGGGTAACTCCTCTAGCGCCTCTTCTGGCTCCCACAGGAGCAGCAGACACGACGGCAGCCCCGCCAAGAAGAAGGGGAAGAAGGGGAGGAAAGAAGAGGAAGACGAGAGGAGCAAGGTAGGAGAAGAAGAAAAGCAAGGCGTGATGCTGAATGACAATTCTATCTTTTTTATGATTTGATTCTATTTCTGAGCGAGAAATGATCCTGCTAAATGTTTCTGTTGGTTCCACAGAGCCTCGGTAGCAGCAGTAAAACGACCCTCTCCTCTAGGAGCAGGTCTAAAGACACGGTGAGCCGACGATGCTTTCCAAACGCCAACATTTCTTTAAAATACCACATTCTGTACAGAATCTATAACCGCTATAGTCTGTTGTAGCAAACTCTCATACATCTGATTTCAAACTACAGAACTGATTTCAAACTACAGAACTGATTTCAAACTACAGCACTTCTGTTGAACTTGTGGAAGATTTGATTTGATTTTGATGAATTAATTATTTGGATTCATCCTTCTCTGTCTCTCTTTACCTCAAGCTAGTTGCTACGCGGGAATGAGTTTACGTCTGACGTCATCCCTGGTGAAGCCAACTCCTTCTATCTGGACCAGTTCAACATGGACCAGTTTGTTACTGTGGATGAGGTGGAAGGTGATGAGGCTGAGAACACCAACCCACCGCAGTCATCCTCATCTTCGTCACACAAGACACAAGATAAGGCCTCGGAAAGGTCAAAACGATCGTCCAAACGCAAGAGGGGTACCCCAGATACCCCATCTCCGAAATCTAGCCTGGAGCACAAGGAGACACCCACGTCCTCCTCCTCTACCCCCCCTGCTCAGAAGACTCCACGAAAAGCCGCAGCAAAAAAGGCAGCAGCTAAACCTCAACCACCTGCCACCTCTGGACGCAAGACCAGGTCATCAGCAGCTGTTGTTGTAGCAACCGAAGCCGCAGGAACCCAGGAAGCTGCCGACGAAAACACCAGCATAGCCGATACGGAGGCGGAGCCTGTTCCCTTGGAGACTCGGTCTCAGTCGGAAGAGGAAGTCGTAGTGGTCACTAAGCGATGTGACACGGGGGATGTAGTACCGACATCCCACCACAAGATGTCAGTGTTGGACACTGCAGTGACCGACAACAAGGAAAAGAAAAGTGCTGTGTCAGAAAGCGATATGGAGACGACCGCTGAAAAACCTCCAGAGCTAGAGGGGAGCGAGGGAGACGACCCAGGCTGAAAAAGGTTCCTCGATTCTGGGTACCGAGGCTCAGAATGGAGCCTGTCCCCTGGAGCTTGGTCTGACCCATCCTTCTGCCTCAGCCAAGGAGCGAAACCTTCAGAAGGCCCTGCAACTACAAGAGGTGGAGACGGTGTCGGGTCCCCAGGTGCCCCAATCACTTATTGATAAAGTACCTGATGATGATGGTGATTTCCAGATACTCGACGAAGCTGTGGACGATGACACACCTAGAGACGGAGAAGAGGGCAGTCAAGACACTCAAGAACAGTCTGGATCTCTATCTCTGGGTTACCAGGCGCCTGCAGCCTCCGAATCTACAGGTTCCCAGGTGCCTCAAGCTACACTAGAGGAACACGAAGAGATCTCCAACGACGAAGAAGAAGATTCTGCTTTCCAGATCCTTGACTCGCTAGAAGACACTGAAGACAACAGGGCCGACTCTCTCTCGCAGGCCAAGGAGGCCGAAGAGATTCTCTACCCAGAGAGATGGAGGGGTTCCAGATACTAGATTCAGTCGACGATCAGACGGAAACGACCCAAGTTCTGGACAACCATACGACTGACTCTAAATGTCAGGGGGGTTCCAAGCCTCTAAAGGGGGGTAAGAAGACACCCCAAAAGAAGGGGAAAAAGGAGATTAAGAAGGTATCCAAAACTCAAGAGGTGACCAAGACCCCAACAGGAGAGTCCGAGGGGGGTACCCCGAAAAAGAGTAACCTTGTCACCTTGGATGAGGTGAGCGAGGAGGAGGAGGATTACCCTGATGACGCCGCCGAAGAGGAAGAACTTATTAAGAAACAAAAACTGGTGAAGGAGAAGCAGCGAGAGAAGGACAGAGGGAAGGAGAGAGAGAAAGGGCGGAGGAGGAGTAGAGAGAAGGAACGGACCAGGGAGGAGGAGAGGGAGGAGAGGGTCGGAGTGGATACTGAGGGCTTGGTGACTTTGGATGAGATCGGAGAGGATGAAGGAGCGGAGGGGCCTTGCCTGGAGCCACACCCCTTCAGCCAGGAGGACGAATCAGGAGACACTTTCAACCCAGAGGTCAGGAAATATCTGCTGCTTGCTGTCTCCGCTCTCTCTCTCCTCTCTCTGTCGTCTCTCTTCTCTCTCTCTCTCTGTCGTCTCTCTCTCCTCTCTCTCTCTCTCTCTGTCGTCTCTCTCTCCCCTCTCTCCTCTCTCTGTCGTCTCTCTCTCTCTCTGTCGTCTCTCTCTCCTCTCTCTGTCGTCTCTCTCTCCTCTCTCTGTCGTCTCTCTCTCCTCTCTCTGTCGTCTCTCTCTCCTCTCTCTGTCGTCTCTCTCTCCTCTCTCTGTCGTCTCTCTCTCCTCTCTCTGTCGTCTCTCTCTCTCTCTCTGTCGTCTCTCTCTCTCTCTGTCGTCTCTCTCTCTCCTCTCTCTGTCGTCTCTCTCTCCTCTCTCTGTCGTCTCTCTCTCCTCTCTCTGTCGTCTCTCTCACCTCTCTCTCCTCTCTCTCGTCCTCTCTGTCGTCTCTCTCCTCTCTCTGTCGTCTCTCTCTCCTCTCTCTGTCTCTCTCTCCTCTCTCTGTCGTCTCTCTCTCCTCTCTCTGTCGTCTCTCCTCTCTCTGTCGTCTCTCTCTCCTCTCTCTGTCGTCTCTCTCTGTCGTCTCTCTCTTCTCTCTCTGTCGTCTCTCTCCTCTCTCTGTCGTCTCTCTCCTCTCTCTGTCGTCTCTCTCTCTGTCGTCTCTCTCTCTCCTCTCTCTGTCGTCTCTCTCTCTCTCTCTGTCGTCTCTCTCTCCTCTCTCTGTCGTCTCTCTCTCTCTCTGTCGTCTCTCTCTTCCTCTCTCTGTCGTCTCTCTCTCCTCTCTCTGTCGTCTCTTCTCTCTCTGTCGTCTCTCTCCTCTCTCTGTCCTCTCTCTCTCCTCCTCTCTCTGTCGTCTCTCTCTCCTCTCTCTGTCGTCTCTCTGTCGTCTCTCTCTTCTCTCTCTGTCGTCTCTCTCTCTCTCTCTCTGTCGTCTCTCTCTCTCTCTCTCTCTGTCGTCTCTCTCTCTCTCTCTCTCTCTCTCTTCTCTCTCTGTCGTCTCTCTCCTCTCTCTCTCTGTCGTCTCTCTCTCTCCTCTCTCTCTCTCTCTGTCGTCTCTCTCTTCTCTCTCTGTCGTCTCTCTCTCCTCTCTCTGTCGTCTCTCTCTCTCTCTCTCTGTCGTCTCTCTCTCTCTCTCTCTCTCTCTCTCTCTCTCTGTCGTCTCTCTCTCCTCTCTCTGTCGTCTCTCTCTCTCTCTCTCTGTCGTCTCTCTCTCTCTCTCTCTGTCGTCTCTCTCTCTCTCGTCTCTCTCTCCTCTCTGTCGTCTCTCTCCTCTCTCTGTCGTCTCTCTCTCCTCTCTCTGTCGTCTCTCTCTGTCGTCTCTCTCTCTTCTCTCTCTGTCGTCTCTCTCCTCTCTCTGTCGTCTCTCTCTCTCTCTGTCGTCTCTCTCTCTCTCTTCTCTCTGTCGTCTCTCTCTCTCTCTGTCTCTCTCTCCTCTCTGTCGTCTCTCTCTCCTCTCTCTGGCGTCTCTCTCTCCTCTCTCTGTCGTCTCTCTCTCTCTCTCGTCTCTCTCTTCTCTCTCTGTCTCTCTCTCTCTGTCGTCTCTCT